>NC_059081.1:75393568-75632074 GCF_020497125.1 Mauremys mutica | reverse complement strand
AGACATGCTATGTGTTTAAGTACCTTATTACAGCAAGCTAATGGACTTTCAAGATCCAGCACAGTTCACAAGCTTCGAGGCTTTTGCAAAGCCTAGTTTTATTTTGAATCCAATGAGCGTAGTGAAACCTGTAACAGGAGAACCTCCTATTAGACTGTCACCTGTCTCAAATGTACTAAGTACAATTCTGCTTCACCCTTCTTAAATTACCACCTGGGTTAAGGAGCAAGTTTCTGTTGATCCCATGAATGGGTGACTTGAAAAGCTAGGTCACTAAGTGGGAATGAGAGATTCTGCCACTGGTATAAATCAGTATCATTTCATTAGTAGTAAAGGACTGCTGTAGCTGTGTTTGACGACACTTAGTGTATGATCAGTTTCACTTTCAGTCTTGTTCACTAGCATGATTACCTCATCCTCAGTCACTGCTCTGCGGCATCCCCACAGCATTCTCTTCCCTCGGCTCTACAGGACGGTGTTTGCCAGCTGCAGAGACTCTTCAACAAAAGGAACATTTTTGCAAAAATGTTTCCATTTGTTGTTGAAAATTCTCAGATTTTTGTAAAACTAAAAAACAAAAAATGTTCCATTTTCTGCAACTGAAAAATGAATTTGTTTTGGCTTTAAAGCAAAAATGTTTGGGTTTCACGTCTTTCCTTTATTCAATGAAAATCTGAACAATTGTGTTGTCACTGAAATTTTCTGGTGGAAAAGTAATTTGCCAACCAGCTCCAGTTTTGAGTTGGGACCAAAACAAGGGTCCTTCCTCCTTCTTTCTTGAAACCCCAGCATGGGACTGGAGGACCAACTTCCAAACAAGATACAGAAGTACAGGAAAATGCATTCTTCTATCCCCGGACTCTTGCAAGAGGCTGGGAAGCAATTGAAGCCTGGAGAAGGGGTCAGGGCAGCCTTCAACTTCACTTCCTAGTCTCCTGCATGGGGACTGGAAGATGGGAACTTGCTCATGTCAGGGAGGGCAGCCAACACAGGGAGACTTAATTCCTTGGGACTCCTTTGTAGGGTCTGGGGAGGCATTTAGAAGGTGGGAGGTTCTACCTCAGTGATATGGCTGGAGAAGGCAGTAGGCCAGAATGTACACAGACTGGGAAAGTGGTTAAGTGTTCTGTACTGACACCCTGCATGTTCCCTTGCAGCCATCTGGGGAATCAACAAGCAGGGCTTCCTAGTATTAAAGCATGCGCTTTTCAGAGGGTCTCATTTATTGATCAGAAAAGGACAATGCAAAAACAACCAACAGCTTCAGGCAGCTGCTCCACCAGAAACTCTCCACCTCTGGGTTAATCAGTCTTGCGTCTCTCCTCTGAAAAGGGCAGTGATGAGCTGCCAAAATACTAACAACCGGTTCCCTACTCACCCCAGGAGGGGTCATGCCTCCCCCCCGTGGGACTCCTGCCCCATCCAACCCCCCCCCATGTTCCTTGACAGGCCCCCCCCCTGGGACCCGTGCCCTTTCCACCCCCCTTCCCTGTCCCTTGTCTGCCCCTTGCCACCCCATCCAACCCCTTCTCTCATTCCTGATGGCACCCGGGGACCCCCACCCCATCCAACCACCCCTTCTCTCTGTCCCCTGACTGTCCCTGGAATCCCTACCCCTAACTGCCCCCCACCGCCCCATCCAACCCCTGCTCCTTCCTGACTGCCCCCCCGGGACCCTTGCCCCCATTCAATCCCCCTCTTCCCTGCCCTCTGACCGCCCCGACCCCTATCCACACCCCCAACTCCCCTGCCCTCTATCCAACACCCGCTCCCTTACCGTGCTGCCTGGAGATGGGGGCCCAGCTGGGCTGGGGCTGGGACCGGAGCCACCTGGCCGATGTCGGGGCCGGGGCAGGAACCGCGCTGCCCGGCCGGACCCCGGGGCAGGAACCGCGCCGCCCGGCCGGACCCCGGGGGCCGGGGCAGGAACCGCATCGCTGGGCCGAACCCGCACCGCCCGGCCGGACCCCGGGGGCCGGGGCAGGAGCTGCGCCGCCCGGCCGAGCTCGCGGCAGGACCCGGGGGCCAGGGCAGGAGCTGCGCTGCCCGGCCGAGCTCGCGGCAGGACCCGGGGGCCGGGGCAGGAGCCGCGCCGCCCTGCCCGGCGAGGTCACAGCTGGACACCTGGGGCCAGGAGCCGCGCCGCCCGGCCCCAGGGTCCGGCCCCAACCTCGCCCGGCAGCGCGGCGCCTGGAACCCTTCTCCCAGTGGCGCCCCTGTCCTCCAGCCTGGACCCCAGCTCAAACTCACCTGCGGGAAGCCTCTGCTTTCTTCTCAGCCCTCCCAGGCTTCCCGCGCGAACAGCTGATTCGCGGGAAACTGGGGAGGGGGAGGAGAAGCCGGAGGAGAGTTGAGAAGAGGAGGCGGAGTGAGGTGAGCTGGGGCCGGGGGAAGGGTAGGGAGCTGCTAGAGCTTTAGTTAAATTTAAAAGCCCTTTTGGAACTAGTTGTTCCTCCAGGAACAACCGGTTCTAAACGGGCTTCTAAATTTAACAACCGGTTCGCGCGAACCGTTGCGAACCGGCTGCAGCTCACCACTGGCCACGGGGCACTTGCAGGCTGAGCTCGCTGCCTGGAACTTGGGCCTTTGGCCAGATGCCACTCTTCCCCGCTGGTGTGTCACTCTTTGCTGAGCCCCTAGTAGTTCCTCACAAGGTCCCATGCCCAGTTTGTTTCCTGGGCTGCACTGGTCCCTTGCCTGGGAGCACTCTCTCTCTGGGCCTGTTCCTTCTCTCTGGGCCTGTGCTCTTCAGGGAGCCACCACTGCCAGTAGCTTCCTCACAAGCTCCCTTGAGATGTCGCTCCCCACCAGGAGCTTCCTCTGTTCTGGGGCTTTCTGATGGAGCCCTCATAGCCTTTATTGACCCAGGTGTTCCTTAACTAATGAATGACCACCCAGGCATCTAGTTAAATAACTCACAGGTGGATCTTGGTTGGTTCATTCTCCTTAGCAGAGCCTGTCACAGGTAGGCTGGGTACCTGGCCACAGGGGCCAGCTACCCGATCACATGTTCCTCTAACTTTGGTTTATTGTTAAATGTGGGCATGTTATAAGCTTACATATTGACTGGAAATTGTAACAGGATATACAGTGAGCAGGGAGGAGTTGTACCAAAGGGCATGAGGTTAGGTATAAAGCTTGACTTTGTTGTACATGAAATTTATTTATGGAGAAATGTTTCAATCTTGTTGCACAGCAGCTGAAGTGCTGCTTCTTCTCCTGGCCTCCTTGCAGAGGGTTGCTGTCTCAACAAGCATGCAGGAAGAAAGAACATGAAGTAGTCATTGTTGCACCTGAAATACATATGAACATAAAAGCATCAGAGATTATTACCATGAAAAAGTTTCCGGTACCTTTCATAAAGGAAGAGCTGGTTGGACAATATCACTCACTGACTCAGGGGTTTTTGAGGAACAACCTTTTTTAGAAAAAGCTTTGTTAGAACATATGAAAGAATGAAGAACCCACCTCTGCTCTGCTTTTATCCACTTTTACATATAAGTGCACAACAAAAATGATCAAATACCTTTACAGGAGTAAATTTTATGCTGCCTTTAGGGTTCCACTGCTTATGCTGTGGACAAATAACAACTGAGTATCTTTCCATCCATTCTGAATTTTTCTTTTCTCCATTTTGGTTTTATCCACGGATACACTTTTTTTTTAGGCAGGGAGTGGGGTGGGGGGGACAATATTGAGAAAGTCATTGTGAGGCAGCTCAAGCATTCTCTGGAGGGCTCAGCTTTTAGGAGCTCCTTTCATTCTGGTTTTAGACTGGAATAGGCACATGAATTGCACAGGCTTCATTGGACAATCATTTCCTCTTGGTGATGGACAAAGCCCCAGTATTTATACCAATTCTTTCAGATCTGCCATCTGCCTTTGATACTTTTGACCATGATATACTGTTGACAAGGTTGTGGTATATGCCATGGAATTCCAGTTGAGTAGCATCATTCTTCTTCTGATGAGAGGACCAGAGTGTAGTGTTGGGTTCATCTGTCCAAGAGGCTCTCTCCTAGGTGACACTGCATTGGTTCTTTCCATCGGCGCTTCAGTTCAATATGTGAGGCTGCTTGGGGAAATAGTGGGGTGGGGTGCATTATGGTGTCATCAACATGCTGATTACACACAGCTCTAAGTCTCTTTGTATCTCAAAAACACACTTACTGCATCTGCTATTTTTAAAATAATAGATTTCAATAATCTCCAGTATTTGACCTGACTATCTAAGGAAGTAACCTCAGTCAAGAAAAATGGAAATGAAAAATGCCTTATACTCAGATTCTGAGAGTCTTATTACTAGTCACTACAACAACTTTGTGTCTGATTCTGCAGCTTTGGGATCTGCACTGTAGCGCTGATAGTGGGGAATAACCACAGAGGTCTCACTGCTTTGTTGTGTAAGACTAAGTGCAAATTCTTGTTTTAAACTGCTGCATTCATCTTGTGTGTCAGAAGAGGTGACCAGGCTGTGTTCAGTGTTTAGTTCGCTTCCTTGCCATAAGTAAGCGTAGCAGAGCTCCGACCTTGTCCCTGTGGGTCCCGCGCTTCTAGGCGGTTTATGCTAGCCTCAGTGGCTCACTGCGACCCTCCACAGAACCCTTCTCTCTCTAGGGCCAGGGTTACAGTCTACTGAGCCCTTTTCATCATAAGCCAGGAAGGAGGTTGGTGAGAGAACTCCCACAGTCTGTTGTCCCTAGAGCTTATTTCAGAACAGTTTAGCCTCCTGTCCTGACAGGGGCCTGTCTTCCCTTCCCAGGAGGTGTTTCTGTAGTGGCAGGTTGGGGAGGGGGGAAACCCGGGCCCACCCTCTACTCCGGGTTCCGGCCCAGGGACCCTAATGGTAGCAGCTTTTGGCAGCCAATCTTTCACTGCCAGAGTTGCTACATTTTCCTGGGCCACTTCCCTTTTATAGTATCAAAAAGGCCTTAATTAGGTATTCACATTACCTTAATGGACTCACCTGACTCTTTGCAGGTTAATTGGAGTCAGGTGTTCTCATTAGTCTGGAGCAGCCTCTGCTCTGGTCAGTCAGGGAACAAAAAACTGCTAATCCAGTGGCCAGTATATCCACCTTCACCTACTTTGTTGTACCCAACTGGCCTGGGTCTATTACATAAGAGACCATTTTGATTTCTAGCCCCATGTTAGTATATGTTTGTACAAGGTCTAGTCTGAGTTTGAGCCTCTAGCCAGGGGGATGGAATAGCCCACGCAGTACAAAACAGTATCCCTGATTGAGAGCCCTAAGCCGAGGTGCAGCAAACGGGTCCATTAAGAACCCCTCCCTCTGGGGATCAGAGGCCAAGAGCAGAGTATCAGACACCATACCTTGCAACTCCTCCCATGGACAGATGGGAACTCATTCCTTCCCTACCTTTTCTCTCCACCTCTCAGGAGCAGCGGGGCAGGTTGTTACTCAGGCCTTCGGGCGGCACATCATCAGGGAGAGAGAAAGCTAAGTTCTAGAAGGAGCTGCTATGAGGCCTGAGGAACTCTTGTGAATAAGTGCCACAGCTCTTGAATATAAAGGGGGAAAATTTCCTAGCAACTCAGCGCTGGCCTAACTCCATCTCCAGTGAAGCCGGGGGGAGTTTTACCATTGTCAGCCCATGCTGACTGCTTTTGAAAATCCTATCTGAAGCAACCGCTGATCCCTTCATCCCTCTCTTCTGCACCACCCCCCTTACCTACCAAACTAACTATACACCCGTTCATCTGGCCAGTGTAGAGATGGTTTGTGCAACTGTGTAGAGGTTATGCACCCCAGGGTTGTGATTTGACTCAGTGATTAGAGTGATAAGAGTCAGAGAGTAACTTCAGTTGAAAAAGGCCTCAGTACTGCCAAAGTGCAACTCAGGTTTCAGACCTTTGTGTTTGATCTCATTATGTACATACATTATGCAATTAAACATTGACTTGAATAGCACGTAGGGATAAAGGTCAAAAGGTAGAGTTGTCAGGAGTTACTAAAAGGAGTCTGACTGGCAATTTGCTAGTCTCTGTAGTACCCACCGCACTGCTGCAGAGATGGCTCCTGGGTTTCACTCTAGACCCCAGATCAGTGCAGTGCTGCTTGTTTTCCTGGCCTTGTTGAGCTTTGCTGATGGTGGGAGGCTGCTTGTGGTGCCGATGGATGGAAGTCACTGGCTCAGCATGCGTGCCGTGCTGGACGAGCTGAGGCACAAAGGGCATGAGATAGTCATTGTTGCCCCTGAAATAAATTTACATGTGAAAGCAGCCAAGAATTATGTCATGAAAACATATCCGGTACCTTTCACAAAGACAGAGCTGGAGGGACATTTTCTGGCTTTTACTGAAGAGGTTTTTGAGGAACGACCTTTTCTGGAAAGATTTGTTCGACTACGTGAAAGGCTGAAGAACACCTCAACTCTGCTTTTATCCACTTGTACACATTTACTGTACAACAAAGAGTTGATCCAATATCTAGAAGGGAGCAAATTTGATGCTGTCTTTACAGATCCCATGATGCCCTGTGGACAGATCGTAGCTGAGTATCTTTCTATCCCCTCTGTGTTTTTCTTGCGTGGAATTCCATGTGGTTTAGACTATAAGGCTATTCAGTGTCCAAACCCACCTTCTTATGTTCCAAGGCTATTGACAACCAATACAGACCACATGACATTTCCACAGCGTGTGAAGAATCTGTTATTCAGCTTATTGGAGATTCTCCTTTGTGATTTTGTTTACGCACCATATGCAAAACTGGCCTCTGAATTTCTTCAGAGAGAGATAACAGTGACTGAGCTTTTAAGTCATGGATCTGTTTGGCTGATGAGATTTGACTTTGTGATTGACTATCCCAGACCACTGATGCCTAACATTGTTATAATTGGAGGCATCAACTGTGCTCAGAAGGAATTATCTCAGGTTGGTAAAGCTTTTATTTTTGTTGTACTCATGGTAGGATCCTGAATTCTCTAGAAATTTTGTATCCTAGATAGGATTATTATACCAATTATTTCAGTTTGGCAAGGATTAAGCATCTTGTTAAGAAGAAAATGATTTTGCTTTCACTTCATTACACACTACCATAGCTTTTCAGCAGCTATTTTTCTTTCTTCTTAAATGTACTTTTAATTAAGCGATTACAGAGTGATTCAAACCACCTTGCCTTTTAAGCACTAAGCGCTGCTGGTTCTCATTTCAACTAAGACACCTTAATATTAGCTGGTATCACAAACAAGGATGAGATCCTGAGCTGCCATAAATCAGTGTAGCTCTGCTGAAGTCAGTTTACACCTGGAGAGGATCTGGTCCAATAACTTCACTTTGAAAATGTCCAGGAGGACACCAGTTACTGGCCAAAAAAGACTAAACCTACTAGCTAGAGGTAGACACAAAAGATGACAGGAACTGGTCTCCTGGGCAGCACCCACATGCTGGAGAAAGGTGCTGGCATTTCTGTTAGCATGTTGTCCATGGACTCTGGCAGCTCTCTCTTTCACATCTGCTGTTTGCTAGTATAAGTTTCATAAGCATAAAGCCCTTACTGGCTGCTGGAATGAAGAGGATCCTACTCACAGATGTCAGTGTCAAGAAAATAAACTACAACAAGAATCCTCTGCAACTTCTATGTTCTCTGTATCTACAAATCTTCCCCTCTTCCCTCCTGACCCTGCCACCAGTAATGTTCCCAATCCTCTTTTTCTACTTTGTGTGAACACTTATTATTTTAAATTTAATTCTTAGGAACCAAATAGCAAGTCCCGTGGTAGCATTCCACCAAAATAACTTAGTAGTTCTACTTTGCAGAAGCTATTAGCATTGTTTAATTTTTATGATGCCAAACTCCTAGTTAATCTGATCTTTGTCTGAACCTAGGTAAACATTTACTTTGCAGTAAATGTTTGGAGTAAGCTTTGGTGACCATAGTTCTCTTGTATAAATCAGTGTTCAGTACCTGTGTGATGGAAGTTTTTTTCCCCCCTACTACTAAGAACATGGCTCCTTTCTCCCAGTTGCGGTGTCCAGTTGTTTCTAGGTTACTTCTTTTTCTGGCCTTCTGCAGTCTTGCTGAAGGTGGAAAGCTATTGGTGATGCCTATGGATGGAAATCACTGGCTCAGCATGAGTCAGGCGTTAGAGAAACTCAGCCTGAAGGGACATGAAATAGTAGTTTTTGTGCCAGAAGCCAATTTACTCATGAGAACATCCCCGTATTACCCAGTGAAAACATACCCAGTGCCCCCCACACAGGAAGAATTGGATGTCTACTTCCAGTACTTTGGTTATCATATTTTTGATGATGGACCTATTCTGAAGAGAGTTTTCACAGCACATAAAAGGTTGACCAACTTTAGTACTATGATCGCCATCTGTAAGCACTTTTTGCTAAACAAAGAATTGGTGAAATACATTGAGGAGGTTCATTTTGATGCCATTTTTACAGATCCTGTGTTCCTTGTGGATCAATAGTTGCTGAATATCTTTCCATCCCTTCTGTCAACTTTTTGCATGGAATTCCCTGTAGTTTGGATAAGGCAACTCAGTGTCCAGACTCTCCTCCTTATATCCCCAAATTTTTTGCTTCCTACACAGACCATATGTCGTTGACCCAGCATGTGATAAACTTATTATTTGGGTCACTGGAGTCCTTGGTTTGCAAGCTTATGTAGTCTCAGTTTGACAGTCTAGCATCTCAGTTTCTTCAAAGAGATTTGACTGTCCTAGAGCTTTTAAGTCAGTCCTCTGTTTGGCTGATGAGATATGATTTTGTGTTTGAGTAGACTAGGCTGGTGATGCCCAACATTTTGCTTTGAGCAGGGGGTTGGACTAGATGACCTCCTGAGGTCCCTTCCAACCCTGATATTCTATGAGTCTATGTAGCACTTCATCCTGGCAGCATGGCTTTCTCATGAGCCATGCTGCTATGGGGGGGGGCGCCCCATCCCACCTGCTCCCTGGGCAGAGGACAGTGCAGAACGCATGTCAATGTTGCACTTAGAAATGTATCTGGAAGTGCCCTACAGGTGATGTCAGATTGCAACTACTGGGAGCTGAAAGCCCATGCTGGTGCACTTGCATCACTTTCAAAGTCGTGTGTGTAAAAATAGCCAAAAATGGCTGAGAACTTAAAAATTAGAAGGTAACACCACAGAACCCCGTGATGATTCCACTTGGTGATATTCTCAACAAAAAAAAAGAGCTCTCAACCACTGAGTCAGCAGACAGTTGAGGCTTCAGGGAGACATTCCTGGAATCATATTACAGAGAATAAATGAAATTTCTATGTAGAGACTAGGGAAATGGCTTTCCCCATACACTGAAGTAGTACAGGCTTGAGCTACGTGTAATGCAGGCAACTGCTGGTGTGAGCTTCTTCAAACAACTCTGACCCACTTTGTCCCTTCTGTGAACTTCAGCAGCCTCTGTTGTGTAAAGATTCTGCTAGTTGTGCTGAATCATTGTACCCAAGTGAAATGATGGAGGTGGTTTGTTAATATATTACTTAAACTCCGCTGACACTCCTGTTATCAGTTAATCATTGCTTACCATTCTCATTTTTCCCCTAGTTTAGAACATATGTTAACTATATGAATCTTTCTAAGTGTGTTTGCAGTGTTGGAGCCATGTTGGTCCCAGGATATTGGAGCTCTGTGTAGCTTGAAAGCTTGTCTCTCTGTCCAACAGAAGTTGGTCCAATAAAAAATATCTCACCCACGTTATCTCTCAAAATAAAAACTTAACTTGAATGTCAATAGGGCTTAGAGTTCAAAGAGGGACAACCAGAGTCCTAGACCCAGATCCTCAAGGGTCTTTAGGTGCTTAACTCTCTTTACGGGTCTGGGCCTTAGTGATTTCTGATCGAAAACAAAACGGCTTCCTTCTCCTCCATAAAGGTACGGGCCCTTTCTGATCCTTCAACATCTCTCCCCTGTAACCACAAGAGATGCAGTCCTGCTTGGCCCCTTCTGGAAGAAGGCTCCTTTAGCCCAGGCCTTGCTGACTGAGAACCCAAGAGAGGTGAAGTCTGAAGACCCTTTCCTTCTTCACCAATGCTCCTTTGGCACTGAGAGCTTTTGCTGTCTGTGGGGTGACCTGTGAGAAGATATCCAAGCTACAGTCTAAGTCTCTTGATCTTATTAGCACAAGGTATCTTAAAAGCAGAGAGCAAATCATAGCAAAAGAAATTGTTTACATATCATCTCTCGTATCATGCTTTCAATAAGCTAATCGTGCTGTGGTACCTTTGCCTTGGTTACTTATTACTTATTTCCTGATCTCTCCCAAGTCACGTCTTTAAAATCTGTGCTCAGTGTGAAGTTTATCATCATATCAGGGTGAGTGAGGTACATCAGCATGTCCACAAATCACAGTTTGATTAGGCGCACTGATTGAAGTAGATACAATAATAATCTCCATTGGTGGGCATGTGCTAACTCCTGATCCCACTGAACTATTCGGCCCGTGGCTCATACTGAAACCCCAGTAGGATTCTCAAATGAGGCATCCACCCCCAACCCTCACCTTGCCTGCGGGGCCCATCCAGTAAGTGTACTCAGAATATGCTTAACCTGCACAAAAGACAGCCAAGGCAAGAGTGGGCAGGTGTGTGTCCCAGTCCCATTATACCAATGATGTGGGAGACCTGGCTTTGAATCCCGCACCCGCTCTGGCACAGAAATGTGAATCAGGTCTAGGTCTAACCACATTCTAGGTGGGTGCCCCGACTGCTAGGCTATTGGGTATTGTCAGGTGTCTCTCTCCCCTGTTAGAGCTGTTCCTCTTTGTATAAACAATTACAGATTTCTTAGTTCAGGATCTTGAATCTGACTCTTCCAATCTAGCATGAGGGCCTCCCCATGGGCCACAGAGTCAGTCACTCTCTCACGGTGGCTTTTTGTGAGAATGGGCTGGGTTAGGCACTAGCTCTGGGACAGAGTTCATGGCTGTGAATCCTCAGAGGCGGAGAGGCACCTTGCCCCAGCCTGGAGTTTGATTGGTAGGGCTTATGCCTCTCCTCAGCATTTCCGGCTGACTTTGGGCTTTGTTCACACCAGCACTTTTGTTGGTAAAATTTTGTTGGTCAAAGGACGGACTGAGATTTCACTGACAAAAGTGCTGGTGTGGCTAGCGCTATGTGGGCAGGGGAGATTCTTCTCTTACCCAGGGAGGTGGTGGAATCTCCATCCTTAGAGGTTTTTAAGGCCCGTCTTGACAAAGCCCAGGCTGGGATGATTTAGTTGGTGTTGGTCCTGCTTTGAGCAGGGGGTTGGACTAGATGACCTCCTGAGGTCCCTGCCAACCCTGATATTCTATGGTTCTGCTAACACAGCTAACGCAGCTCTTTCGGGGGGGCGCGTTAATTACACAGGCAGGAGAGCAGCTACATGGGGGATCTTACAGCGGCACAGCAGTAGTGGTACAGCTGTGCTGCTGTAAGGTCCATAGTGTAGACAGCCTAGGTAGCTCTTAGCTCGGCTTGCTGGCTTCTGAGAATCCCTTTCTTTGGTCTGTAACGTTTCCCATACAATGCCTGGACATCTAGCTCAGGGCTGTGAATTCCACTGAGCACCTAGGATTGAGGCATTATAATGCTCAGTCCCTTTGTGGATCTAGCTCTAACTCCCTTAAAAGCTGTAAACCACTGTGCTACACCCTCCAGGCTCAGGTTTTCAAGGGGTTCCAAAATTCCAGCATGGAAATGTCCTCCCATGTTGCCCCGTTCAGACCTAGGGACTATGTGGGCAGCAGCATTCAGGATTGGCACAAGTGTGTTCTTCTCGCCTGTATCCCACCTTAGTTGTATCTGTCACCACTGTCTTGCTGCAGATGAAGAAGAGTGTAATTTCCTCAAGGTTATTTCTGGTGAACGAAGCTAGGAGTCCGGGCTTGAGCCAGATACAGAGCACACAACTGCGCTCTAAGGGTATGTCTGCACTGCAGTTAACAGACGTGCCAACTGTCTGTGTTTTAACGACTTCACCCAGAACACAAACATCTACACTGCAATTATACAGCCCATAGCCTGAGCCCCATGAGCCTGAGTCAGCTGACATGGGCCAGCAGTAGGTGTTTAACTGCTATGTAGACCTACCCTGAGGTTCTTGAACCAACAACAACCCTGCTATAAAATCCTGCGACCTCTCCACCAGAATCTTTGTTAATAATGCTGACTCATTTTAGAATATGAACTGCTGATGGAGGTGTTGTGTTTGCATGTAACAAACTCCGGCAGCACTGCTGATGTCTGTTCAGTCTTGTTTAACACCCCCGCCCCGCCTTTCATCACAGTTTAAAGCATTGTGTGTTAAGTAAAATATTTGCTGAGAAGGGTTTCTAGAGTTAAGAATTAATTGGGCTTAAAGGTCACAGAGACACAGACGCAATCCCAGAGACTTCTGCCTTTAAATGCTGCTTGGAAGGTTTCTTGGGGAGAAAGTTGGGCTTTTTATTCCTAGCAGCACAACTGCAGCCATGTCAGGGAAGCAGGGAACCACTGGGCTGGCACTTTTTCTCTCTTTGTGGAGTTTTGCCGAAGGTGGGAAACTGCTGGTTGTGCCTCAAGATGGGAGTCACTGGCTCAGCATGCGTGTGGTAGTGGAAATGCTTGGGAAAAGAGGGCATGATGTTGTTGTCGTAATCCCAGAAGCCACCTTGCTCATGGGAACATCAGACTATTACACAGTAAAAGCATATCGAGTGCCTTACACACAGGAATCGTTGGATAAATTTTACCATTCAATAGGAGAGAACGTTTTTGTTGACCTGCCGTTTCCAAAGAAAATTACCAGGGTCTTTGAAAACATATCACAATTTACAACCATGTTCTCATCAGCCTGCAGGGATTTCTTATATAACAAAGAGTTGATTAAATACCTTGAGGACAGCAAATTTGATGCTGTCCTTATGGATCCTGTGTTTCCATGTGGACCAATAATTGCTGAATATCTCTCAGTTCCTTCCGTGTACTTCATGCGTGGACTTCCATGTGGCTTGGACTTCAAAGCCACTCAGTGTCCCAATCCTCTTTCTTATGTCCCGAGGATTTTCACATCCAATTCTGATCATATGACATTTACCCAGCGCGTGAAGAACCTATTAGTCAATGCTGCAGAGAATTTACTTTGTTACCTGTTATATTCACAATATGAGAGCCTGGCTTCTGAGTTTCTTCAGAGAGAGGTAACAATTCTGGAACTGTTCAGCAAAGCATCCATTTGGCTGCTGAGATACAACTTTGTGTTTGAGTATTCCAGACCAGTGATGCCCAACATGGTCTTCATCGGAGGCACCAACTGTGAACAGAAAAAAACATTATCCAAGGTTTGTAAGTTATTTTAAAAAAGCTGAAAATATTGCAAGATTATTCAATGGGTTTTTCTGTAGGCTCATTATCCTTTCTGTGTGCATGAAATCTGACAGGGTCCAAGTGAAAAACATTATTTTTATGGCTTATTACATATGAGCCAAGGTCTTGATGACCTCACAAGCATTGATTCAAGTAATGACAAAGTGGAGACGTGAGTGAGGAGGGATAATCAGTGTCCTTAAATCAATTGTTATTGCCTCAGGACAATTTCTACAGCATGGAAGTAAAGGTCCTCTGAGGCCTTGATTGAAAATGGTTCTCTGACACACTTGCTGTAACCTATTACTTCCAGTGCATTACATAAGAACATAAGAAAGGCCGTACCGGGTCAGACCAAAGGTCCATCTAGCCCAGTATCTGTCTACCGACAGTGGCCAATGCCAGGTGCCCCAGAGGGAGTGAACCTAACAGGCAATGATCAAGTGATCTCTCTCCTGCCATCCATCTCCATCCTCTGACGAACAGAGGCTAGGGACACCATTCTTACCCATCCTGGCTAATAGCCATTTATGGACTTAGCCACCATGAATTTATCCAGTCCCCTTTTAAACATTGTTATAGTCCTAGCCTTCACAACCTCCTCAGGTAAGGAGTTCCACAAGTTGACTGTGCGCTGCGTGAAGAAGAACTTCCTTTTATTTGTTTTAAACCTGCTGCCTATTAATTTCATTTGGTGACCCCTAGTTCTTGTATTATGGGAATAAGTAAATAACTTTTCCTTATCCACTTTCTCAACATCACTCATGATTTTATATACCTCTATCATGTCCCCCCTTAGTCTTCTCTTTTCCAAGCTGAAGAGTCCTAGCCTCTTTAATCTTTCCTCGTATGGGACCCTCTCTAAACCCCTAATCATTTTAGTTGCCCTTTTCTGAACCTTTTCTAGTGCTAGAATATCTTTTTTGAGGTGAGGAGACCACATCTGTACACAGTATTCGAGATGTGGGCGTACAATGGATTTATATAAGGGCAATAATATATTCTCAGTCTTATTCTCTATCCCCTTTTTAATGATTCCTAACATCCTGTTTGCTTTTTTGATCGCCTCTGCACACTGTGTGGACATCTTCAGAGAACTATCCACGATGACGCCAAGATCTTTTTCCTGACTCGTTGTAGCTAAATTAGCCCCCATCATGTTGTATGTATAGTTGGGGTTATTTTTTCCAATGTGCATTACTTTACATTTATCCACATTAAATTTCATTTGCCATTTTGTTGCCCAATCACTTAGTTTTGTGAGATCTTTTTGAAGTTCTTCACAATCTGCTTTGGTCTTAACTATCTTGAGCAGTTTAGTATCATCTGCAAACTTTGCCACCGCACTGTTTACCCCTTTCTCCAGATCATTTATGAATAAATTGAATAGGATTGGTCCGAGGACCGACCCTTGGGGAACACCACTAGTTACCCCTCTCCATTCTGAGAATTTACCATTAATTCCTACCCTTTGTTCCCTGTCTTTTAAGCAGTTCTCAGTCCATGAAAGGACCTTCCCTTTTATCCCATGACAACTTAATTTACGTAAGAGCCTTTGGTGAGGGACCTTGTTAAAGGCTTTCTGGAAATCTAAGTACACTATGTCCACCGGATCCCCCTTGTCCACATGTTTGTTGACCCCTTCAAAGAACTCTAATAGATTAGTAAGACACGATTTCCCTTTACAGAAACCATGTTGACTATTGCTCAACAGTTTATGTTTTTCTATGTGTCTGACAATTTTATTCTTTACTATTGTTTCAACTAATTTGCCCGGTACCGACATTAGACTTACTGGTCTGTAATCGCCGGGATCACCCCTAGAGCCCTTTTTAAATATTGGCATTACATTAGCTAACTTCCAGTCATTGGGTACCGAAGCCGATTTAAAGGACAGGTTACAAACCTTAGTTAATAGTTCCGCAACTTCACATTTGAGTTCTTTCAGAACTCTTGGGTGAATGCCATCTGGTCCCGGTGACTTGTTAATGTTGAGTTTATCAATTAATTCCAAAACCTCCTCTAGTGACACTTCAATCTGTGACAGTTCCTCAGATTTGTCACCTACAAAAGCCAGCTCAGGTTTGGGAATCTCCCTAACATCCTCAGCCGTGAAGACTGAAGCAAAGAATCCATTTAGTTTCTCCGCAATGACTTTATCGTCTTTAAGTGCTCCTTTTGTATTTTGATCATCAAGGGGCCCCACTGGTTGTTTAGCAGGCTTCCTGCTTCTGATGTACTTAAAAAACATTTTGTTATCACCTTTGGAGTTTTTGGCTAGCTGTTCTTCAAACTCCTCTTTGGCTTTTCTTATTACACTCTTGCACTTAAGTTGGCAGTGTTTGTGCTCCTTTCTATTTGCCTCACTAGGATTTGACTTCCACTTTTTAAAGGAAGTCTTTTTATCTCTCACTGCTTCTTTTACATGGTTGTTAAGCCACGGTGGCTCTTTTTTAGTTCTTTTACTGTTTTTCTTAATTTGGGGTATACATTGAAGTTGGGCCTCTATTATGGTGTCTTTAAAAAGGGCCCATGCAACTTGCAGGGATTTCACTTTAGTCCCTGTGCCTTTTAACTTTTGTCTAACTAACCCCCTCATTTTTGTATAGTTCCCCCTTTTGAAATTAAATGCCACAGTGTTGGGCAGTTGAGATGTTCTTCCCACCACAGAGATGTTGAATGCTATTGTATTATGGTCACTATTTCCAAGCGGTCCTGCTATAGTTACCTCTTGGACCAGCTCCTGCGCTCCACTCAGGATTAAATCTAGAGTTGCCTCTCCCCTTGTGGGTTCCCGTACCAGCTGCTCCATGAAGCAGTCATTTAAAGTATCGAGAAATTTTATCTCTGCATTTCGTCCTGAAGTGAAATGTTCCCAGTCAATATGGGGATAATTGAAATCCCCCACTATTATTGTGTTCTTAATTTTGATAGCCTCTCTAATTTCCCTTAGCATTTCATCATCACTATTACTGTCCTGGTCAGGTGGTCGATAATAGATCCCTAATGTTATATTTTTACTAGAGCATGAAATTTCTATCCATAGAGACTCTATGGAACATGTGGATTCGCTTAAGATTTTTACTTCATTTGAATCTACACTTTCTTTCACATATAGTGCCACTCCTCCCCCTGCACGACCTGTTCTGTCCTTCCGATATATTTTGTACCCCGGAATGATTGTGTCCCATTGATTGGTCTCAGTCCACCAGGTTTCTGTGATGCCTATTATATCTATATCCTCCTTTATCACAAGGCACTCTAGTTCACCCATCTTATTATTTAGACTTCTGGCATTTGTGTACAAGCACTTTAAAAACTTGTCCCTGTTTATTAGCCTGCCTTTTTCTGATGTGCCAGGTTCTTTTTTATGTGTTTATCATCTGTTTATCATCTGATCCGGCCCTTACATTATACTTTTCAGTCCTCTGCTCCTGACTATAACCTGGAGATTCTCTATCATCAGACTCTCCCCTAAGAGAAGTCTGTGTCCGATCCACATGCTCCTCTGCAGCAGTCGGCTTTCCCCCATCTCCTAGTTTAAAAACTGCTCTACAACCTTTTTAATGTTTAGTGCCAGCAGTCTGGTTCCACTTTGGTTTAGGTGGAGCCCATCTCTCCTGTATAGGCTCCTCCCATCCCAGAAGTTTCCCCAGTTCCTAATGAATGTGAACCCCTCCTCTCTACACCATCGTCTCATCCACGCATTGAGACTCTGAAGCTCTGCCTGCCTACCTGGCCCTGCGCGTGGAACTGGGAGCGTTTCTGAGAATGCCACCATAGAGGTCCTGGATTTCAGGATTGCTCCATCTTATGTAGCCTCTGGGGTGGGGCTTTATACATTCTATTTCAGTGGTGCACTTCAGGAGGCGTAGTAAGAGTGGGGCTATTTTGATAAAAGACTCTTACAAGGAAGCAGCTGGATCCCTGTGGCACTGATTGCCACAGTGTCCAGTGTGCCTGCACCGTATCTTCATATTGGAAGAGGCAAAGGGGTTGTATGGGATGAGTTAAAAGAGTAACTTTAACCCAGAATACCCGGGCTTTCCACTCTTTGTTTGTAACTACAGGGTGCTAGTCTTCTTCACCCCCACCCCAGCTTCAGGTGCCTAATATCAGCTCTGTCATAATACAGTTTGGGTTTTTTGGTCTCCCCCCGACCCCTCTGGGATTTGCTTAGCTTGTGACATTTGCATTATGGGATTTTAAACATGGTGTGTGGTGCTTTAGGTATCTGTGCAAAGATTATGTGGAATTACCATAATGGGACCGGCTGTAGGGACTTCAAGCTGCCTGAGGGGCATTTAGTGACTCCCGCAGTGCTGCAAAACCAGCATATCTGTTTCTATGACACCTGCTTGGAGCTATGGTCATGTCAGGGACGTAAGAGGAACGTGCTGCATTCTGTTGACCCTTGGCTCCAAAAATAGCCCCCAGCAGATTGTTCCAGCCATAATAAGTGCTAGTGTACACATAGCTTAATAAGCCATTTCTGAGATAGGAGCCAGAGGCAATGAAGATCATTTCTAGGAAACACAAATACCTCATTCTTGAAGCACACTCATTTTGTTTCAGACTTTTGAAAAAGCAACCACCCAAGCACAGGCTCACATTTGTGACATTTTAAAGTGTATTTCATTTGGGCAATGACTGGGGATGTGTGTCATGATAAACACTGGAATATAATAGAAATCTAGATTCACCTTTAACTAAGTGAGACTAGGGTCACTCCATAATGAGAATATGCGCCACTCTCAAACTGAAATACTGGAGTTCCTCCGTAGGGGGGGTCACAGCTGTGTCCTAATGACAGAATCACTAAGAGGAAGTGTAATAAAAAAGTCAGAATGATACTAATAATCAGATAACAGTGAGCAGCATTTGTAGTCCAAAAAACACCCTCATCATTGGTTGGCTCATTGCCAAGATGCTGCACCATGAGCTGAGTTTGACAGAGCATGGGGTAGACAGCAAGCAGTGAACAAGTCAATCAATGATTTTCATTATCTTTTTGTTTAAAGCAGGAGCAGAAAGCACAAAAACACCACCTTAGGCAGCGGTGCAGCTTCTTTGTGCGTCTGTTGGCCAATTGAACTGCACAGTCACCTCAGGGAGTGGATAATTAGTGTTGGGTGACAGTTTTAGGATGAATAGATTACTCACCAACAAATGAAATTTGGTGAATTTGGATTGAAATCTGCGAATAGTTTCAAACAAACAAAAAAGGGGGGAGGATTCAGAAAAAAAGTTGAAAATTTTCATTTCAATTTTTCATTTCAAAGTGCTTCATTTTGAAATTTAGCTAGATTTATTTAAAACAAACAAACAAGGGTAAAAAAACACCTGGAAACAAAAAAACAAAAATAAATTATGTGCTCAGTTCTATGCATAATTAACCATAAGTTAATAACCACATGAATTGTTGGCAAAGTATTCTCTTACATTCTCAATTCTAGTAGATCTTGGAATGAAACATCCCACATCAGCATCTTCATGTTGAAGTTATGCACAAACCCAGGAAATCAACATTTCCCTACATTGCTCTAGTTTTTTCTGATCCTTTGTTGTCCAGTCAGATTGCATAACCAACCTTTACCCAGCTAAAAGTTAAAAATTGCCTCATTCATGCTCCTGTAAACATCAAGTTCACTGGAAACCAAACATTAATTTGAGAACTGAAGGAGTAAGGGTTGGAAGGCCAGTAGTAAAACAATTCCTGTGTTGCCTGCAATAGTTGAGCACGCATCTAAAAGAAGACTTGTGCTGCAGTCAGTCAGTCAGGTTTATCTAGTGAGATGGCTTCTCTATTTCAAGGGGTTTGTCGCCTACCTGCCTGGCTTCTACTTTTTCTGCCCATCTGGAGCCTTTCTGTCGGGGAAAAGCTATTGGTGATTCCCCTCGATGGCAGTCACTGGTTCAGCATGCATTCAGTAGTACAGCAGCTTTGGCAGAGAGGACATGAAATAGTAGCAGTTGTGCCAGAAGTAAGTGTTTGGATACAGCCATCAGAGCATTATACAATGGAAACATACTCTGTGCCATACACCAAGGAATACTTGGAAGCAGAATTTAAAAGACTGGGCCATCAAATATTTACACCGCAACCTTTCCTGGAAAAGTTCACTAAAACATTCGCAAGAATAAGAAATATTATGACACTCTTATTCAATTCCTGCAAACAGCTTCTGTCCAACAAAGAGCTGACTGCCTACCTCAAAGAAAGTGCATTTGATGCTGTCTTGATAGATCCTACGTTTCTATGTGGACAAATAGTAGCCGAATATTTGTCCCTACCTTCTGTTTACTTCTCACGGGGAATTCCGTGTGGGCTAGAATTTCAGGCCACCCGGTGTCCAAATCCTGCTTCTTACGTCCCCAGATTTTTCACCAGCTATACAGACCACATGGCATTTCCCCAGCGTATGTGGAACGTCTTAGTCAGCTCATCAGAGTTCTTGAGCTGTTCCTTTCTTTATTCATCACATGAAGATCTGATCAGGGAGTTCCTTCAACAAGATGTGACAGTGCCAGAGCTTTTAAGTCGTGCATCTATTTGGCTTTTGAGATATGACTTTGTGTTTGAGTATCCAAGGCCTGTGATGCCCAACATGGTTTTAATTGGAGGCATAAGCTGTGGCCAGGAGAAACCATTATCTCAGGTTAGTTCTTTTTTTTACAATTAAAACTGGACTATCATACTAGCACCCACTATTAGATAAAGCTTCTATTGGTTAAAACAAAATAAAAGTAAGGAAGTGACAGCATGGAAGGGCTTAGAAAAGCATGTTACATCTATTCCTCTCAGAGTCATAAGTAGTCACTTGTATAATGAGAAATCCTCAGTTGGCCACAATACCAGACATGGAAGGCTAGGGTTTTACTGTCTAGAATATTCTCATTTCATATATTTCTTCATGAGACTTGTGGGGTCACCCAGCATACCAAATAATATTGAAACTTTGCATTAGAGTGGTACCTTTCATGAAGGTATTTCTAAGAGTAGGACAGACATTAATTAAGTGACAGCACTCATTCCGGCAGACTAACAATCTGACATTCAGAGACGAAGAACCAGCCTCACATAAAGTAGTTGTATAGTCAGGCTGGAACTCAGAATAATGTTGGGGGACGAAGAATGAGATGGTTAAAAAATGTGCTTGACTCAGTAGATTGACAGGGCAACTTGTAACTATACACAATATTTAAGTGTAGACAAGGCCTTAGTTCACCACATTCTCATGACAACATAATTTGGTATGTGATACTGCAGTGTTTTCTAATGAATGATCCAATCTAGCATTCTTTGTATAGTCCTTGAAACTGGGGGGAGTTTGAGTACACAAAGAAAGCAGGATCATATTGACAATCTATCCACAGAGTCCATTCTGGTGTGTGAAGAATGGCATGAAGCAGAAAAATAAGGCAATAGAATTTAAAGTTGTGTGAGAATATGTAGGAAGATCAACACATTTACACAAGAGACTAGGCTAAAAGTAGCCTAAAAATGTTGTTGTTAGAATATCACGGACAACAAACTGAAAGAAAACAGCAGAAATAAAAGTGACCACTACTGCAATAGTGGAATCATAGACAAATTGTCACATCAAACAGGGAGGGTGCAGGGCCCGGGGGGGAGCGCAGTGTAGATAGCGGCAGAATGAGAATGAAGGATGTTTCATGACATTGATGCAGAATTTAGAGGTTGGTGCCTTGGAATTTAGGGATTGTTGCTGTGAAATTTGGTCCCATTATGGCACAGAGTGGACAAGAACCTGAATATAGCCCTGACAATGTATCAACATCATTTAAATGTGTAGCCCAATAAATTGTGGTGGTTAGTTATAGCACTGTGTAACTGACGGCATTCACAATAAACGGCATTCTTTAGGTATATAATGCCAAATCATCTAATCACTAATGCCAAATCACTAATGCCAAATCATCCTGAACTACTGATTGCTGAGTCCTGCTGATGGACTGAGAAAAAAAAATGTTCTCTGAAACATTGCTTGTGAGGGGAAGTCCCCTGAGGAAAGTGGTCTTTGCAGGAAAACAGATCCTGGTCTAGCAAAGCACTTAAACATAGGAGTAACTTTAGCATAAGCAGTCCCCATGAAGTCAATGGACCTACGCGCATGCCTGAAGCAGCATTCATTCTTAGCTGTTCTGCTGGATCAGGGCTTAGGAAGCAATCTCATCAGCCTTTCACTGGCCAGCCTATTTGTGCACAGAAGTGCACTTGTTTGTGTGGGTGCCCAGGTCACACAGACAAAGGTTTCCCTCCACAGAGATTTGAAAAAATCTTATCTCTGATTGGTCCTCTGGTCAGGTGGTCACCAGGTACTACATGTTAACCCTTTACAGGTAAAACAGACCTTAACCCTTAACTATCTGTTTATGACACCAGGCCTGATTCCAACAGGTCTGGAGATTATACTGAATTTAGTTTGCAACATCTAAGAAGATCACTAAACATGTTATAGAGAATGTGGCTTTGGATGGGCCCCTTATGCCAAGTCATGCTCTGAAATAGTTTGCCTGTGTCCCAGGGTACGTCTACACTACGGGATTATTCCGAATGTACATAAACCGGTTTAGCAAAACAGATTGTATAAAATCGAGTGCGCGCGGCCACACTAAACACATTAAATCGGTGGTGTGCGTCCACAGTCCGAGGCTAGCGTCGATTTCTGGAGTGTTGCACTGTGGATAGCTATTCCGTAGCTATCCCATAGTTCCCGCAGCCTCCCCCGCCCCTTGGAATTTCCGGGTTGAGATCCCAGTGCCTGATGGGGCAAAAATCATTGTCGCGTGTGGTTCTGGGTAAATGTCATCAGTCACTCCTTCCTCTGGGAAAGCAACGGCAGACAAGCATTTCGCGCCTTTTTTCCCTGGATTGCCCTGGCAGACGCCATAGCATGGCAATCATTGAGCCTGTTACCGTATGTGTACTAGATGCCGCTGACAGAGGCGATTCAGCAGCGCTACACAGCAGCATGCATTTGCTTTTGCATGACAGCAGAGATGGTTATCAGCCATACTATACCATCTACCATGCCATAAATTGGCAATAAGATGATCATGGTTACCAGTCCTTTTGCACTGCCCCATCTGCTGCTGTCATAAGTGCCCCTGGTTGAGATCAGCCAGGGGTGCAAAAGCCAAAATTGGGAATGACTCCCTGAGTCAATCCCTCCTTTTTGGTATCTAAAAATAGAATCAGTCCTGCCTAGAATATGGGGCAAGTGTACTAGAGAACCAGTGTATCATAGAACCAGAGAGCACAGCTGATCTGTGTCAGATCCCGCAGAAATTATGAGCTGTATGCTATTCACACGGGGTCCTCCTGCAACAACCCCACCTGTTAATTCTGTTCTCCCCCAGCCTTCCTGGGCTACCGTAGCAGTGTCCCCCCACTTGTGTGATGAAGTAATAAAGAATGCAGGAATAAGACACAGTGACTTGTTAGTGAGAAATGAGTGGAAGGCAGCCTCCAGCTGCTATGATAGTCCAGACAGGACATTAAGCAGTGTGGGGGAGAGGAGCCAAGCATCCTGCTACTAGTCCAGGGACAATTGAATCTTTTCTTTACACATGAAGGGCGGGGGCTGATGGAGCTCAGCCCCCTGTTGCTATGAAGATGGTTACCAGCCATACTGCACCATCTACCAGAAAAAATCAGGAGTTTTTTACACAGGCGCCCATGGTCGACCTCACTGAATGCTAGTCGGCATGGTTACCAGTCCTTTTGCACTGTCCCATGTGCCAAAAGGCTGATGATGATGATGATGATGATGATGGTGGATATCAGCCATATTGCACCATCAGCCACCCATGGCAAGGGGGGAGTGAGGATGTTGGTGTTGACTGCTGCAGCATCGCGTCTATCTGCAGCATTCAGTAAAGATAGGGTGACATGTAAAAGAGTCAAGAGAGGATTGTTTTCCCTTTCACTTCTGGGGGTGGGGGTGGGGGGGCGTAAATTGCCGAGCTATGCCCTGACCCACCGCAGACACTGTGTTTGACCCTAGAAGCATTTGGAGCTCAGCCAGGAATGCAAATGCTTTTCGGAGACTGCAGGAACTGTGGGATTGCTTGAGTCCTCCAGTCCCCGCTCCCTCCCTCCATGAGCGTTGTAGCAGGGTGGACCCCTGCTCTGGGGTTTTAAGGGGTTTAAAAAGTGGCCTGACAGGACTGAGCTGATTAGGGAAGTGGCTGCAGCTGGGGGCCACACCCCAAACTGAGGAGCAGGGCCTTATAAAAGGCAGGGAAGCCAGGAGCCTAGACAGTTTCTCTCTGATGATAGAGAGAGATGGGCCTAGCTGCTTGGTAGATGAGACAAGGTACCTAGGGTGAAGCAGGGCTGGGGACAGGCTAAGGAGCTGGGGAGCTCTGGCCTGGAAAGCCCCAGGCTGCGGCCTAGCAGAGGGCAGAAGGTACTGGGAGGTTGCAGAGGGCAACTTAAGGTTAGGCCAAGGCAGCATGTCCAAACCCCCTTTGCCAATGATGAGTATGGGATACTGCAGTCTGCCCCAGTGAACGGGGGCTAAATAGAGACTGGGCAGTAGCCACTACTGAGGCGAAGTGGGGAAAGTAGGGTGGGGGGGTTCCCAAAGGAAGGGGAAACCCAGACAGAGTAAGAAAGGGGTTATTGCCAGGGGGCAGCACCCCAGAGAAAGGGGCACCGGGTCTAGGAAGGGACACGGGGGCCAGAAGAACAGGTGGATCACTGGCCTGCAGAGGGCGCTCCGGAGCTGGACTGAGCTAAATTCAGAGAGCAACCAGTAGGAGGCGCCGCAGGGGTGAGTCGACCCGTTTACACGCGTCCATTTGATTCTTTGGCTTTCCGTTACGCTTGTCACGCAGCAGTGCGCTGAGTCCCTGCTATGGCGTCTGTGTGGAGAGTTTTTAAAAATGATTTTGAATTTCGTCTTCTGTAATGGAGCGCTGATAGAACAGATTTGCCTGCCCTTACAGCGATCACATCCGCATGGTCCATGCTGGAGCTCTTTTTTTATTTTTATTTTTAACTGCATCACCACCCGTGCTGATCAGAGCTCCACGCTGGGCAAACAGGAAATATTCAAAAGTTCGCGGGGCTTTTCCTGTCTACCTGGCCACTGCATCCGAGTTCAGATTGCTGTCCAGAGCAGTCAGTGGTGCACTGTGGGATACCACCCGGAGGCCAATACCGTCGATCTGCGGCCACACTAACCCTAATCCGATATGGTAATTCCGATACTAGCGCTACTCCTCTCATTAGGGCCTCTTAGTGTGGACGGGTGTGGCGTTAAATCGGTTTTACGCTCCTTAAACCAGTTTAAACGCGTAGTGTCTGGACTGCTGACATCTCAAGTTGTTTGCCCTCCTGTTCAGGATCCAGTCTGTAACAAAGGTTACTGTGGTTTAACCAGTCAACAAAATGTGTAATAAACCTGTCACACAAGAATGAAGACACCCAATCCTGGTGATCCCTTAGAACCCAGGGATAAATTGGTCAACAGCATGACTCCCAAAGAGCTTTTACCTGACAGTTGTATGAGCTTATTTAACAAGTTTGCCTTTCACATCCCATGTTGTTTAAAGACTCACCAGTGCCCCCTGGAAGACTTTTGAAAGGGGTCTGAATTTAAATGAATATTCTGGCATTCTCTCTTCCCCAGGCTTTAAGGAAAACATGTTGGTAAGAAATATGACATTTATTCCTTATTGGTTCACTTGCCCTTGCAGTTAGCTTTTCACTTATTGATGTCATCACAGTTAGTTGCTGATTCCTATTTAGCCCTTTCTGTGCAGTACGAGTCTGCAAATCTTCCTCCTGTCCATGTCTAGGCAACTGTGAAAGATTTTTTTTTTAATTTAAAAGAAAAGAAAGTTACAGGATTTTCAATATTCTCAAGATCCAGACAGAACTGATAAGTCAAGAATTTAAAGGTGCCTCTTTTTTCAGGCCATTGTTTACATCATTAAGCTTTAAAAACACCAGCCATGTTTCCACAACTGTGTGATCTGAAGAGAGAAACATCAGACCTAAGCCTGAATTTCCTGACACCTCTGGTGTGTCAAAAGAAAACAATGCATTTAGCTGCTTTTGGGTGCCAGGAAATATATGGTTTAATAGATCTACTTGGTTTGCATTACATCTTCCTTTACTTTACTTTCTATTTAGTACACTACATCTTTAATTATTTCCATACGGAGTCTTGATTTATGCCCCAATCCTGTTAACGCTTGCATGCAAAAATCTTTACTCTTGGGAGCTATCCTATAGGATTCAACAGGACAATCACATGCATATGGTTTTTCACATGCATACATGTTTATAGGATCAGACCCATACTGAATTATTTGGCCTTTTAACATGATTTCCTTCCCAGGCTAGTCAAGGTGAGATCCCTTTGATTGCAAAGCACCAGAATTATGGCCCTGTGACATGGATTAGAATGAAAAGCATTGACTGGAGGTTTCTTTGTATTTGCAGGAATTTGAAAGCATTGTGAATGCCTCTGGGGAACACGGCTTTGTGGTCTTCTCCTTGGGCTCAATGGTCTCTGAGATTCCCATGAAGAAAGCCATGCAGATTGCTGAAGCCTTTGGAACAATACCTCAGACAGTAAGAGGAAAAGAATCTTTCTAGCACAGCTGTTGGAATATAGTCACTGGTTATGATACTGTATTATTTGATTTATGTTTTTACTTATAAATGTGTGGTAGAACACTTAACACAACAAATAGCTTCAATAAACCAAAAACCTGCCCCATCCCCTCTTATGTCAAAACAAAACCCCATCTCCTCTGCTCAGCACAAACCTTGATGAAACAGATTTTGTCCATCATGGGCTTATCTGCTCTGCTGTACAGCACAGTTTACAGGAAGAAGCAACAGAAGAATTGTAAGAGGCAAGTACTTAATATTAATGCTGCATTTATGATTTCCCAAAGGTTCTTTGGAGGTACACTGGAGAAGCACCTCCCAACCTTGCAAACAACACAAAGCTAATCAAATGGCTGCCACAGAACGATCTACTTGGTAAGTCTGGGCAGGAGAGGCAACAATTAAGTAGTTTCTTTTTATTTGATAACGCTCTAAAGGAATAGTCATAAATACCATAGGTTTGCAGATTGCAAGGCCAGAAGGGCCTCTCTGTAATACATCAGAGGGATAAATACCGTGCAGGGAGTGGAGTTGTTCAAGTTAAGCACTAATGCTGGCACGAGAACAGATGGGTATAAACTGGTCATCATCAAAGTTAAGGCTTGAAATTAGACAAAATTTTCTAACCATCCAAGGAGTGAAAATCTGGAACAGCCTTCCATAGGGAGCAGCAGAGACAAAAACCTAACTGGTTTCAAGACTGAGCTTGATAAGTGTATGGAGAGGATGGTGTGATAAGATTGCCTAAAAAGCCATTTGGCCCATTTGTGACTGCTGGCAAGAAATATCCCTAACGGCCGGTGATGGGACACTATAAGGGGAGGACTCTGAGTTACTACAGAGAATTTTTTCCCAGGTGTCTGGCTGGTGGGTCTTGCTCACATGCTCAGGGTCTAACTGATGGCCATATTTGAGGTCCAGAAGGAATTTCTCCCCAGGTCAGATTGGCAGGGAACCTAGGATTTTTTTTTGCCTTCCTCTGTAGCATGGGGCATGGGTCACTTGATGCTTTAAACTAGAGTTAATGATGGATTCTCTGTAATTTGAATTCTTTACATGATGATTTGAGGACTTCAGTAACTCAGACAGAAGGTATAGGTGTGTTACAGGAGTGGCCGGGTGAGATTCCGTGGCCTGTGATGTGAAGGAGATCAGACTAGATGCTCACGATAGTCCTTTCTGGCCTTAAAGTCTATGAATAAGGGACCATCGTGGTCATCTAGTCTGACCTCCTGTATAACATAGGACTTCCTTGGATTAATTCCTATTTGAAACCACAGCAAATATTTTAGAAAAACCTCCAGTCTTGATTTTAAAATTGCCAGTGATGTAGAATCCCCTCCAACAGAGGCGATTCGTGGGGGGCACGCAAGATCATATGCCCCCCCACATTTGCGGCTTGGCTTGGACTGAGCATGTTCACATGGACTGAGCATGCTCAGTAACACTGCTGAAGCTGGCTGCCCCCACTCTCAGCAGGCACGCGGGTCGTCTGCACACAGCATTAGGTTCCACTGGTTAATTATCCTCACTGCTAGAAATGTGTCCCTTATTTCTATTCTAAATTTGACTAGCTTCATCTTCCAGCCATTCTCTCTTGTTATACCTTTGTCTGCTAGATTATGAACCCCCCGCGTGTAGGTATTTATCGACTGAGCTTCATTTTATTCACATAGTAACTGCTGTACACAGAGTTTATTAGATCAGCGGTTCTCAACCGGGGGTCCGCGTTCCCCTTTCAGGGAGCTGTGGGACCCCACGACTGAAATCCCGAGCACTGGCTGCCTATCTCCCCACTGCAGTGCCAGAGCTGGGCAGTCCAGGGAGCAGCTCCACCCCCCCCTCCTCTTCTTGCCCCCGAGGCCCCACTCCCTGGCCACATCGGACGTGGGCAGCTGGAGTCAGGCAGTGCATGACAGCCACGGCATCCCCCCGTCTGCTGCTGCTAGTGCCCAGGGTTGCGGCTGTCCTCAGCTCACGCAGCAGATAAGAGCCGCCCAGGTAGGGTGACCCCACCCTGTGGCTGGCAGAGCCCTTGGGGAACAGCGACCACAGGGGAGTCTTCCTAGCACATAGCCCTAGCTACGCCCTACCTACACTCTGAGCTCCCCACCCTGCCTGCACATAGTCCCTAGATACCCCCTGCCTGCACCCTGCGCTACCCCCCATACCCATACAGCCCCTAGTAACCCCATCTGCACCCTTAGCTACCTCCCTGCCTGCACACAGGCCCTAGCTACCCCCTGCCTACACCCTGAGCTACCCCCCTCCCTGCACACAGGCCCTAGCTACCCCCTGCCTCCACCCTGAGCTACCCCCCTCCCTGCACACAGGCCCTAGCTACCCCCTGCCTCCACCCTGAGCTACCCCCCGTGCCGGCACACTGCCCCTAGCTATCCCCCTGCCTGCACCCTGAGCTACCCCCTGTGCCTGCACACTGCCCCTAGCTATCCCCCTGCCTGCACTCTTAGCTACCCCCCTGCCTGCACACAGCCCCTAGCTACCCCCTGCCTGCACCCTGAGCTACCCCCCGTGCCTGCACACTGCCCCTAGCTATCCCCCTGCCTGCACCCTGAGCTACCCCCCGTGCCTGCACACTGCCCCTAGCTATCCCCCTGCCTGCACCCTGAGCTACCCCCCGTGCCTGCACACGGCCCCTAGCTACCCCCCTCCTTGCACCCTGAGCTACCCCCCGTGCCTGCACCCTGGCCATTTGTTCCCCCTCCCTCCACCCTGGGCTACCCCCCGTGCCTGCACACAGCCCCTAGCTCCCCCCCTCTCTGCACCCTGAGCTACCCCCCGTGCCTGCACACGGCCCCTAGCTACCCCCCTCCTTGCACCCTGAGCTACCCCTCTGCCCACACACATGGCCCCTAGCTACCCCCCTCCCTGCACCCTGAGCTTCCCCCTGCCTACCCCCGCACACAGCCCTTAGTTACACCCTTCCTGCACCCTGAGCTACCCCCTGCCTACACACAGCCCCTAGCTGCCTCCCTCCCTGCACCCTGAGCAGTTTTCAAACTTGTTGAGCTGAACCCCCACCACACACAACCCAGATAGGCTGGGTGACCTGCTGAGGTGAGTCAGGGGGTGGAGGTGGTGCTGCCTCCATGGACCCTGCTGCGCAGAGCTAGCCCAAGCCCTGCGAGCTCCCGCCCCCACCCTAAAAATAGAAGTTCCACCCCTGACGTAGAGCCCCAAGTCCCTTTCCCCACTGGGCCCTGTTCGGGGGAGGGGCCTCAGAAAAAGACTGAGAACTCCTGTATTAGATCTTTACTAGGGATGTACATATTGGTTCTGTAAAAATAAGAACTAACCCTTATGTCGGAGCCATTCCCAGACTTTAGTTAGGGAAATCACCCCTTTCCTCACCTCAAATACATTCTTCTCCCTGGTGAGCTCATTAAATCCCACAGTCTCACTGGTAATAGGTAATAATTGGAGATATACCAATCTCCTAGAACTGGAAGGGACCTCGAAAGGTCATTGAGTCCAGCCCCCTGCCTTCACTAACAGGACCAATTTTTGCCCCAGATCCCTAAGTGGCCTCCTCAAGGATTGAACTCACAACCCTGGGTTTAGCATGCCAATGCTCAAACCACTGAGCTATCCCTCCCCCTAGTGTCCTTTTTGATGCAGCTCCCGTGTTCTCTTGGACTTCCCAGATGTCCACAGTCCCTGCTAGAACATGGCTGACAGGTGAATCACCAAGACCTGCCAAATTCAAACCAGATAATGCACTGGGTCCAAGAAAGAGACTGCAGACCTCTCAACAGGATCCAGAATGGGGAAGGGTCTGCTTGATGTCAGAGCTTATGGGTAGTCCCATGAGAGGTCTAAGAACTGGGGAGAAGAAAGGAGAAATTACCAAAGTTTGTTAGAGATTGAGGGGAGAAGTAAGGATGACAGGACTTGTGGGAAGAGATATGAGTCTAGGGAAAGGAAAGATCTGACTGAGAACGGAAAGATTAGCTACGGTTGAAGGCTAAGGGTGAAATCGTGACCTCACAGAAGTCAATGGCAAAACTCTCATTGTTTTTAGTGGGGCCAGGATTTCACTCCAAGATCTCAAAAGTTTTACAGACGATTCAAAGCTTTGCAAAGATTATCCAAACCTAGCGGGACCTCTAAGACCTTTAAGGTCCACTCCATCACTGATAAGTGTAATCCTGAAGATTGTCCAGGAGCGATTCCCATGTGACCTGCACTCCAGTGTTGTCATGTTCTATATTTGTAACCACCGATGCCGTTGTACTGAAAGCACATCTAATACTGTGCCTCCTGTGGCTTAAAGAATTAACCAGAAATGTCTGAGCAAACAGTCTGCTACAGTAATACATCTACCTCTCCCTCACAGCTCATCCCAAAGCCCGTGCCTTTATCACACATGGAGGCTCACATGGAATCTATGAGGGGATATGCAACGGCGTGCCAATGGTTCTGATGCCATTATTTGGAGACCAGATGGACAATGCTAAACGGGTAGAGTCCCGGGGTGCGGGAGTGACGCTGAATGTACTTGAAATGACTTCTAAGGACCTATCGGATGCATTGAATGCAGTGATTAATGATAAAAGGTCAGTATCAGCAGATATAAATGTGTCATCTTCATTTTAGGGCTATTGAATATAATGCTGGCACATTGCTTCCAGTTAAATTGCACACTGAGCACTGCCCTTGTCATATTACGATGTTACGTATCACTCTGCAATCAGGATTTATATATCAATGTATTAGCATTAGAGGGCTAGTATTTTCCCCATTACTACAGGACTTTCCTCATCAGAGTCTTGAGTATGTTAATGAGATGATGCAATGCTCAAGTGGGTGTGGCATATATACGGTGGAAGAAAGCAATTTTTCAAGGTACGTCACATGATTAAAGCCAAAAGCGTCCAGCTTCTTGAAGAATGTGAAGACAGCAATAAAAATGTGGAGGTTTCCCCCTTTTTTCTCTTCTTTTCCAGGCAGGAAATGGACGTAAGGGGGGAAAAAAATCAAAAATCCAAACAAACTGAACATTTTAAACAGAAATGTTTGTTCCAGTTCACAAATTTTCATCAAAAAACCCAAGTGTTCCACTGAACATTTTCAAACAAAAATGCTTTATTGGAATGTTTTTCCAGGGAGGTTGACCTGATTTTCTGACTTGCTGTAATGTACAGTGAATGTCAGCAAAATGCTGCAGAATGTCAAAGATGGCTAAACATTAATGATTGTCCCACCCATATCAGCATTACATCATCTCATTTGCATAGTCACTCCCATACATTGGCTTATATCGAGCAAAGCCATGGTTCTGTTGCAGAACATCCTTAAAGGATTACCTTATAATGGCCAACCTGTCATGTTTTATAGACATTAACTATAGCATTAATTTACTATATAGACCAGAGTTTTCTCAGTCAACTCATCTTTCTATCTGTTTGCAAGCAGCAGCATCAGGCACAATCAAGCGCTGCTTGGCTGGGCATTACAAAGGAAATGCGGGTCAGCGATGTCTCTTGGCTTGCACAGCAGCTGAGATGGAACGTGTACAGAAAGGAACCAGGAAAGGATTTTGATCCACTCACTGCCAAGGGCCATGTGGAGTTGACTCATCCTGCCATGCTGACCGTCTCACACAAGATGAGGTTACATTTAGAATGGCTGTCTGGCAGACCAGGGGAAATGTAGATGAGCCCATTGACTTGTTTGAGGAGAACTTAACCGTTTTAAATAGTTTGTCTCTAATTAAGCAGCCCACACTGGACTCCCAAGGCTTCCAAGAGACCCTGTCTATTCCTGCAAGTGCCGCCTCTTCACCTTTCACCTCTAAATTTACCTAACAGAGATTTATAGCGACTGTCTTGATTTCCTTTCCTCCCATTCCTCGCCAGTCTGGCTTCCACCCTCTCCGCTCCACCCAAGACTGCCCTCCCCCGGGCCACTGGTGACCCCCTTCTGGCCAAGTCTGGGCCCAATACTCCATCCTTATCCTCCTTGATTCTTCTGCTGTTTCAGTGCAATTGGTCATTCCCTTCTACTGGACACTCTGCTCTCCTTGGGCTTTCTCGGAACTGGTCTCTCTTGGATATCTTAGTACATTATTGCTCTTTATTATTTGTATTATTGTAGCACTGAGACCCAGTTATGGGCCAGGACCTCCCTGAGCTAGGTGCTGTACGAACCAGAACAGAAAGACGGTGTCTTGTCCCAATGAGCTTACAATACCAATATAAGACAAGAAACAGCAGGTGGATAGCAATGTGAGACACACAAGGAACACATGTGACATTACCGGGCAGCGCAATAGGCAGTGTCCCAACTACCTAGCTATTCTCAGATTTGTGTAGGCAACCCAACAAAGAGGAGTTTTAAGGAGTCTCCTCCGCCTCTCTCCCGCAGAATGCACAGAACTTGGTCCTTGGCCTTTTTTCAGGGTTTCCCCCCCACACTCTGAACTCTATGGTACAGATGTGGGGACCGGCATGAAAGACCCCCTAAGCTTATATTCTACCAGCTTAAGTTAAAACTTCCCCAAGGCACAAATTTCTTTCCTTGTCCTTGGATGGTATTGCTGCCACCACCAAGAGATTTACACAAAAATTCAGGGAAGGGTCACTTGGAATCCCTATCCCCCCAAGCCCCTTCGCCCCTTTTCCTGGGGAGGCTTGAGAATTATATATCAACCAATTGCCTTAGAAATGTGAGTACAGACCAGACCCTTTGGCTTCAGGACACTAAAAAGCAATCAGGTTCTTAAAAGAAGAACTTTATTTATAAGGAAAAAAATAAAAGAATCACACCTGGAAAATCATGATGGAAGGTAACTTTATAGGGTAAATAAAAAGATTTAAAACACAGAGGATTCCCCTCTGGCTCAGCTTCACAGTTACAAAAACAGGAATAAAACTACCTCTGTAGCATAGGAAAATTCACAAGCCAAAACAAAAAATAACCTAATGCATTTCCTCGCCCTACTTACAATTTCTGTAATTTTAGGCGGATTATTCCAGGTATATTTTCAGGAGATGTTGTACCTGCTTGGTCTCTCCCTCCGTCTGGAGAGGGAACAACAAAGAAAACAACACACAAATTCTCCCCCCCCCCCAAGATTTGAAAGTATCTTCTTTCCTCATTGGTTCTTCTAGTCAGATGCCAACTAGGTTATTTGAACTGATTAACCCCTTACAGGTAAGGCAATTTAGTACAGCTGCCAAGGAGGATTTTATGCTACTGCATACATAAAGGTTGTTACCCTTCCCTCTGTATTTATGACACCTTCTCTTCTACACCATGTCCCTGGGAGCCCTTATCTGCTTGCATAGCTTCAGCTACCATCTCTCGGCTGCCGATTTATAGATAGATTTCTCTGCCATGACTGGTGTCCTTCCGTGAAGTCCCACATTTCAGCCTGCCCTCTAGATACCTCTTCCGAGAGGTCTCTCTAAAGTTTAAGCTTAACATAGGATCTTAGATTTGGCTAATTTTTCCTCTTAAACCTTCTCTACTGCCCGCCTTCTTTGTCAATGTTAACACCACCATCCTCATTTCACAACCTGGATGCTACTTAAAATGTCTCCCTTTTCTTAAGAGGGTTTAAGACACAGATGGGGAATAAAACCCTCAGTGCATATGGCATGAGAAGATCTCTGTGAAATTTATTTCTGTGGATATAAATAATCCTCTAACTTTTTTATTTAGAAAGTATTTAAAACATTTCATTTCTTTTCTTTGTAGCTATAAAGAAAATATCATGCGTCTCTCAGCCCTTCACCTCGACAGACCTATCCATCCCCTTGATCTTGCGGTGTATTGGGTTGAGTTTGTGATGAGACACAAGGGGGCCCAGCATTTGCGGCCTGCAGCCCATGATCTCAACTGGATCCAGTACCACTCTCTGGATGTCATTGCTTTTCTCCTGGCTGTCGTGCTCATTACCAGCTTCATCTCTCTGAAGTGCTGCCTGTTCTGCTGCCGGAAGTGTTTCTGTAAAAAAGGAAGAGTGAGCAAATCGAGCAAATCAAAGGCAGAGTAATGAAGGGGTTGGAGATGGGGCTCAGCTCCAGACCTTGGGGAATGTAGCGCTCTCCTGAGCATAGGCCCAGTAAAGTCATTTCTGGCGGTGAGCTCAGAAATTATTCAGAACATATTCCCTTTAAATAGCAGCACCGTGTTTTGCTGTTCCATGTTTTGATTTTGTCTCCAATTAATTCAGAATATTTTTGAAAGCTTTGTTCAACGCTTGTTTGATTGTTAAAGATAATTCACACCATAATGCTATGGTGTAGTGCTCAGAATATTAATGGCAGTCCTGGTTTCCATTTCCTGCTGTGTTGTTCACTCACTATCTGACTTGGGGCAAGGTTCTTCTCTGTGCCTCAGTTTTCTCATCTGTGCAATGGGGATAACAACATTTCAACCTTGGTACTACAACGGTGCCCATCATTCTAGTGTGTGAGTGTCTGATGCATCATTATTTATAAAGCACTTTGAGATCTTTGGATGAAAGCTGTTACATAAGTGCCAAGTGGTGTTTTAAGTGAGGGACAGAATGCAGCCTGTTGATTGGAAATAGAGAATGGTATTTGTTCTGCCCAGGTCAATCTGTCATTGTCTGAACTGTGTTTCAAATACACTGAACGTGAACAAATTTTCCATTTGAAAGTATTAGTGAGCCACCACCGCCCAATCAAGTTTCACCCCAGCTGGAGTACTGAACTTGGAGCATTGTAGTCAACCAATTTGATCTTTGTTCTTGATATTCTGTTAAAAATAAACCCAACAAAAATCTGTACAAATAAACCCCAAATAATAAGAACAACAATAACAACAGTTCTCTTTTTTTGATTTGAGACGTATGGGCCCCATCACCTCTTCACATGCAGTAATCTTTGCACTGAGGACTAGCAGTGTTAGGATATAGATATTCAGGCCTGTCTGCAAAGGCCTATACTTTAAGAATTTAGGTGTATTCTTATCACTTAGCTAGCTATAGAGGTATAAAAGAAAGAATCAAAAATCACTGTCTGTGTAGTGGCCTTCTCTTACTGTCAAGTATCAGAGGGGTAGCCGTGTTAGTCTGGTTCTGTAAAAGAAGCAAAGAATCCTGTGGCACCTTATAGACTAACAGACGTTTTGCAGCATGAGCTTTCGTGGGTGAATACCCACTTCTTCGGATGCAAATATTGCTGCTTCTCTTACTGTGACAGTCTGAGGCCTGGTTCTTCAGCTAAGCAGCCATAAACTGGGAAATGTATGGTCACATCCTCTCATTCCAAACTAGTCATATTAAAATAAGGCAATCTGGGGCTGTTAGGAAGGTGATTCGATCTATCACCTCCAGAGAAAGGGAAGAGCCTAAAACATGTAAAAGGAAATTTAGTTTGATAGTTTTCTGTCTGGTAAGAACTCACTTATCAATAGACACAGCTGGAGAACCCTTATGTCTGTATAGATGTAGTTGTGAAATCCTCACTTCTGTATCGTTTTGTATGTTTATTTGCATGGTATCTGTCTGGTTCTGTGATTGTTTCTGTCTGCTGTATAATTAATTTTGCTGGGTGTAAACTAATTAAGGTGGTGGGATATAATTGGTTAGCTAATCATGTTACAATACGTTAGGATTGGTTAGGTAAATTTTAGTAGAATGATTGGTTAAGGTATAGCTGAGAATATTACTATATAAATTAGGGGCAAACAGGAAGTAAGTTGGGATTTGAAAATAAGGAAAAGGAACTTGAATTTAAGCTTGCTGGAAGTTCTCCCCAATAAACATCGAATTGTTTGCACCTTCGGACTTCAGGTATTGTTGCTCTCTGTTCATGCGAGGAGGACCAGGGAAGTGTGAGAGTGAGGGAATAAGCTCTCTAACAAGCAGGACAGAAAAACTTGATGTGGTTGAGCACGACAGACCTACATCCTCAATTAAAACCATCTTAACATATAAAGAATAGCTCTTAGAGCTCCTGAAATCCTCACCACAGGAAAAGCAGGAAAGATCAAGACAACGTAGTTCTGTGTGTGTTATGTTTCAAAGAATGCACAGAAAAATTAGATAAAGCCATAAATCATCTTGCTGGAAGGCTGCAATGTAATGAGTATTTCTTAAAATCTAGAACAATCACATGCAAGGACCCAAAAACAAAGAGAGAAAAAACAGACTACTCCCTAAGGCAGAGAGATACAACTTTCCCCACCTTGCCCCAGGCTAGCTCTTTCTTATTGCACACTTCCCTACGGAGGCCCTGGCCTGCAAGCAGAACCAGGAAACCTCTGAGAATTTAAAGTTATAGACCACAATTTCAACATTTTTCAATACACCACACATATATATAGTCATGAGGTAGGATGCACAAAAAAGCTTAACACTGCCCTTTCTATTCCAACTATCTCAACTCCCATTCATGAGCTAACCTACAACAAGCAAGGGTTACATGCTCCCCATGAAAACGTCTACCAGATACACCCACTGAGTTGTGTGGTCATTGATGTTAAAGGTGTACAGTATGCTCCAGGTAAATATGTACATCCATTATGGACACCGGCTCCATTTCACCCCCCTGTGAGGGCAGAGCTACACCAACACATCACCTTCTGAACTTCATCCACCTGCCAGGCTATCAGACTCACTCTGTCTCTTCCATATTGCTCCTCCACACCTAGCAGTTTTAACCCTTTCCAATCACCACTTGCTAGGAGGTTATTGCCAGATCTGAGGACAGGAGGGTATCACAAACCCTGTTGTTACACCACAGCAGACATGACGACTTCTTAAAGTCCTCAGGGAAACAAATGCCGAAGTCTGGGCCCAAGTGTCCAGCAAAGCACTTAGGTGTGTGCCTAAGTCTATTCCTATTCATCAAAGCAGGTGCTTAAGTTAAGCAGGTGCTTAAGTCCCATTGAAGTCAATAGCAAAACTCCCATTTTCTTATCTTAAAGATGAACCTAGACTCAAAGAGACATGGAACCACCAATGTACATGTTCTGAGTGTCAGCTACCATTATACAGGAAAGCAGCACTGGCCAGTGATAATGTGGGTCAGAGCTGAGGTTGTGTTTGATCTTTCAATTCAATTTCATGCATTTAAGGAAATTAAGTTTAACCTTCGCTCAGATTTTCCTGCCTTTCCACGGTTCGTTGTGATGGTAACAAGGTTTCCCCGTTAGCTTAGTGCGATTTCTTTCCAGCCTTCACATTACCTCAAAGGGCACTCTGAAAGGCGACGATGTAAAAACAGCACTTCTTACACATCACCCCTGTTCCCTGTGCATAGTCAGTGCTCTGTGTGGTGCTCATGTTAGTGATAGAAATACACGTTACAGAGCCCCTCAGGTAGGAGCGGCGCCAGGGTTTCTGGCGCCCTAGGCAGAATTCGGGGGGCGGCATTTTGTGCGCTCCCCACTGAGCAGCTCAATTGCCTGCTGCTGTTTTCCACGGCACCTGTCGCCTGCGGCATTTCGGCGGAGGGTCCTTCTTCGGCGGCACGATGGGAGCGGAACCGGAAGCTCCCGCGCACCCCGTGGGGAGCGCACAAAATGCCGCCCCCCGAATCCTGGCGCCCTAGGCGACCGCACTTCGAGATCTTTGGATGAAAGTTGTTACATAAGTGCCAAGTGGTGTTTTAAGTGAGGGATAGAATGCAGCCTGTTGATTGGAAATAGAGAATGGTATCCCTAATGGAAGCGCCGGCCCTGCCCTCAGGAGCAAACAAGGCAAAGCATGTGCAGGGCTGTATTCTGTTCCTTCTCATGCAATGGCAAGGGTTTACTAGGGCTTGATCCTGCTGGTAATGTAGACAACAGGCAGCAATTGATCCAGCGGGGGTCGATTTATCATGGCTAGTCTAGACATGATAAATCAACCACCGAGTGCTCTCCTTTCGACTCTAGTACTCCACCAGAGCAAGAGGTGCAGGCGGAGTCGACAGTGAAGACACCGCAGTGATTAAATCTAAGTACGTTGACTTCAGCTACATGAATAACATAGCTCAATCCCCCCAGTGTAGACCAGGCCTAAGTTCCTCTGGTCATTGGAGTAGGGACAGAAACACGAGGTCTCCCCCCTCCTCAGATGAATGCCCTGACCATCCAGCTGTAGAGTCACTCTCAGTCTGGCTCGTTTTGGCCCAATTATTAGTCACATATTTTATACAAAGCAGAACAGCTGCAACAGAAGAGCTTAGGAAAGCTCTGCCCCAGAATATGCCAGCCCAGTAGCTAGGACACTCTCCTATTTGTGGGAGATCCAAGTGCAAACCTCTCCTCTCCATCGGGCAGAAGGGGGAATTGAACCGCACATTCCCACATCCCAGGTGAGTGCCCTAACCACTGGCCTCAAGGGAAGGAGGGAGCTGCTGCTGCCTCCACCCCCTCCTCTGGCCATTTTGTGCATGGCACCTAAATCCTGAAACAAAATATTTGCCAAAACTATCGGCAAGTTTGTGTCCAATTCAGGAATAGTTTTGGCTTGACTGAAACTGCATTTTTGGGTAAACAAACTATTCAGCCAAAAAAATTCACCCCACTCTAGCCATAAGGTGGGATCGAAGCATTTACCCAAAGACAAAGTTTCTTTTTTTCTTCTTTCTTGGATCGGGAGTGCACATGGCATCACTCCGAGAAAGGAGCTTTAATAGACGGCTAAGTGGACCTTTGCCCTAGGCTCCCAGGCCAGAGTGAGCCATGGCTGAAGATGAATGACTCGCACTGAACAATCATGCTCATAGCCATTAGTCACGCAATGCCGAGCGCTTCAGTGCAGATCAGTTTCCAAGGAAGCATATCCTGCTCAGGAAGCACAATCCACCAAGACATCACGAGCAGCTTCTTTCTGCAGAGTCAATTCTCACATGACCATGCCTTAAACGTTCCCATCTGTTTCTGTACTGGGTGGCTTCCCTGTCTCTCACTCACTTAGTCCTTTGCTAATCACATGCTGGGAAGTAAAACATCCTGTTTTTGCCAATTTCCAGGGGCACCAGCTGGGATTTCTGAGCGCTGCTGCAATGAACCCACTTGGGTTCTCTTACATCCTGATCGGAGCTGGCTCGTGGGGCCCCAGAGAGTGTCCGTGTATCAGAGCTGTCATTTTAGAGCAGCAGGATTCTGTAGAGTCTGCACAAAGGTGAAGCAAAGCCTAGGAAAAGGAGGCTAGCTCCATGTACCAGCAGGGCTCTCCCAGTCACCACAGTAAAGAGATTTACCAACATTTACCGGGGGTGGGAGGGATGCATGGAGGCTGATGATCAAAGGAAAGAAGCCTCTGAACATTGGCACTTTCCAGCCCATCAGCTCCTGTGAAAGCTGAAGAGGATTAGACAGCTCCCCTCTCTACTGACATCTCAGCTAATCACTGGGGCCCTCGCTCATGGCTGAGTAATCCCCTACTCTCCAGCCATCTCAGGCCTGGGTTACACTTCAAGGTTTTGCCAGCATAGCTGTGTCAGTGAAGGGAGTGGGGGGGGGGAGTCACTCCCTAGCCAACACAGCTATGCCAGCAGAAACCCTAGTGGAGATGCAGTTACACCATCAGAATAGTCCTTTGGCCAGTATCGCTTATCTCATTCACAGAGCTGCTATAAGCTGTACCGGCAAAAGACCTCTTTGGCCTGTATAAGAGGAGACTCCTCTAGGCCAGGGTTTCTCAACCCATGGGTCAGGACCCAAAACTGAAGCACCAGAATGTTTCAAAGGGTGGCATGGCAGCTCCTGTCCCATGGGGCTGGCTGGGCTCGCCTCCCTACTCCAGGCACCGCAACCTCTGGGGTCCCAGCGCACCCCAAGTGTGGCCCAGTCACCATGACAACAGGAGTCCGGGTAGGCCAAATATGAGTGAGTGGCACTGCAACCCCATGAGCCAGGTCACAGCTCCATTCACACACATTGGGTCTAGTCAGGGGGGCAGGGCCAAACCTGAGCCGTGCTGGAGCCCCAGAGGTCATGCCTGGAGCAGAGAGCCAAGCCCAGCCAGCCCATGGCACAGGAGCTGCAGGAGTGGGGTGAGTGCCAGGCTGGACCCAACCCCTCCCCCACCCTGGGGGGGGCAGGATCCGACAAACCACCTCAGGCAGAACTATAACCAGGGTGGGGTGAGCAGGGCAAAGCCGTGGGGGCAGCTCAGGCCGGCGACGCCAGGTGGCGCAGGGAGGGAGCGCCACCTCCACCCTGACTCATCTCAGCAGACCACTCAGCCTGTCTGGGCTGGGGGGACACAACCAAAAAAATCTAGGGGGGGAGACATGTGACTCTGCATGCTCCTCCCCAGCATCACCTGTGGCTGAGGGTGCAAATACGCTTGCTCACCCCAGGGCCCAAAAATGCCTAGTTACGGCTCTACCCCAGGGCTTCCACTCTCAGACAACATACTGGGTGGTGACAGGCCAGAAACATTTACAGATGGGTCCTGAGCCCAAAAAGATTGAGAACCGCTGCTCTGGGGACTTTGCCGGTCTAGCTCTATCAGGAAAGCTATGCCGGCAAACTCTTTCTAACGCAGGCAAGTCACCACTCCGGGCACAGTGTAGCAGCTCTCTCCTCTCTAGCACCCCTGCTGACGGATGGCTGCTCCAGCTCTGCAGGGGTGTCTCTCCCTATAACTAGGCCTTCCAGCCAGGCCATGATTCACTCCCACCCCTTTCGGAGTAACAAAATCCAAAGTCCAAATATCCTTACAAAAAGGTCCGCCCAAATCCGGATCTGGGCTCCATGGTCCTCACACCATCTTGGCTCAAGGCTTTCCAATGTCCTTACCTTATACCAGGAGGCTTCATGCCACTTTCTCTGGTGGCTGGTAAGGAACCTAGGCCCTCCCACTCCGCCAGGTCCCAGCTCAGGTGCCAGCTTGCTACAGGGAATGTCTGTCTACTCCAGCCAGCCCCTGCTGCCTCCCTGGGCTTCACACGGGGCTCTTCCCCGCAATCCCCCAACAAAGCCCACACTAAAAATACAAAAGTAAACCTCCTTCTGCCCTCCTTGGCCTTGGCTTTTCATCCCTTTCTGGCTCCTCAGCTGAATCGCTCCCAGGGCTCTCTGCCTGGCAGGCCAGACCCGGCCCCATTATTAGGATGCACCACTGGATCCTGGTCCACGTCCATCGGCTGCTCAGAGTCCCGTCTGGCTCCTTCTCTACTCAGGACAGGGTCACGGGGCCAACTCTCTTCCCAGGCTTGATCCTCTGGATCTCGCTACTCTCTAGTTCCAGAGTGACAACAAAGCTCCTCTCCTGTCCCTGCAGCCCCTTCTGTTCTAAGCTTCTGCTGTTTATAGTCCCCTCACAGCCCTCCCACCTCCCCAATACAGTCTGGTATGTTAAGTGGTCTGTCAGGCCCACTTTAAGCTCTCCCTTGCCTGTGTGGGGTACACACGCCATCACACAAGGCCTCATTGAAATCAACGGGGCTACTTGCAGAGTAGGGACTACCCAAAGTGAGGAAGGCGGGTAGAATGAGTGTACATTATTTGATATTACAAGCTTCATGACCTGAAAGCGTGACTGTATGACACGCAGTCTTGAATTCCTCTTTGCCCTCTGATTCAGATGCCATTTGAAAAGCAATAGGCTTGATTTGCAGCGATAGTCCCATCACAAAATCCAGCGGTTTTGTTTCATTCAATGGCAAGGCTGTGTTACGATGCTCATTACCTGATTCAGCATAGCTTAGATTTGACCTTGATAGTATAACTTCGACCTGCTTAATACACCCGTGCTGTGGATTCAAACTGCCCCTCTGCTACTTTTACTGTATGCGGGGGAATGTTCAACAGACGTACCCATTTGAGAGTTTGCATAATGCAGCTGAGCTCTAAATAGCAGTTTTTAAAATCAAACACCGTCACTTTAAAATAACGAAACCCCTCAAATGATAGCCATCGTAGGAACATGTCGGTGAACAAATAACGATGGTCTCGAGGCACTGGGCTGTGATTTTGCCAATGCTTAAACGAGGAAGTTAAAGGCAAAAATATAAGTTGTCTTCAAAAATCCACCTTAACATGACAGGCCAGACTCACCACTTCCCTGTGTCGTGTGTCAGCCCAGCCTTTACACCAGAGTGTGTGTACTGTAGATATAAAAACAGACATTAGTTTGTTTTAGCTACCAATGTTCTGATCCTGAAACTGATGCGCACGGACATGAAATTAAGGGGGCTCCACACAGCTCCACCTGGGCAAATCCGTTTGGAGACTCAGGCCCTCTATAATTAACTCCCATAGCTTGTATTCCCCTCCCTTCCCCTCAAGCTAATAGGGGTTGAGTTCATCAGACAGACATTCTGAATACACAGAAATAATACAGCCCATCTTTCACACTAAGGGCAAAGAAGTGTGGAAATTAAAAAAAAAATCTATAATGAAAGAGGGGAATTCTATGCAGAGCATGAGAAATGGAGTGAACAACACTCCACTGGCCTATAAAGAATGTGCAGTGTTTCATTTCTGTCCAGTAGAGAGCAGAATGTTACTGCAAATAAATTACGCCCAGTAGGGAAAGCCGTATGTGCAATGAGAAAGTGAGACCTTCCCCATAAAATAAAGCCAGGAGTGGTGGAAATCAAGTGTTACCTGGACAGACTGAAGATGATGATGCTCAATGAGGATCATAATCCAGCCTTGCAATTGAAATGTAACATCCATGGTTTGTAATACAAGTGATGCTTATTACTGTTGCTATTTATGTAGGTGAGGTTTCCCTGAAGCACCTTTTGTTGTAGTATCTAAGCACTGATCATTGTCCAAATCCTCCTTAAGCAATGCAGGTCTAATACACTATAGCTTTAAATTATTGTGTGTACTGTCTTATAGTCGCACCAAGGAACCAGCTGAGAGAGGGGTTCCATTGTGCTAGATTCTTCACAGACACACAGACAAGACAGGCAAGCATAGGAGGGGAAACAAGCACAGAGAGGTGAAATGACTTGACCCAAGTAACAGGCAGTACTGGGACTAGAACTCCTGGTTCCCAGTCCAGTGCCCTGTCCTCTGTGGCACTCTGCCTCAAAATGAGAATTCATCGTTGATGTTTGAGATTCATTGCTGTGCTTTGGTGAGCTCTGCACGGGGGCAGAGGGAGAAGCCCACAGGTCACTGTATCCCTCTGTAGTGGGGCTGATGCAGACCAATTCACTCCAGATAGAGAAGAGTAAAGTCTCTAACTTCACCTGGCTGCCCAAAGCTCCTATGGGCTGTTCTGGCAGCGAGGAGCCCTGCTCAGTGCAGGTTCTGGGGTCACCCCCAGAGCTGACTAAGCTCTTCGGGGAGTTCTCCACACAGTCATTACAGCTGCAGGCTGGGAAGACGTCAGCCCTGAATTACGAGCAGAAGAATGTATGGGGATGGTCAGAGTCAGTGTTGCAATCTCACTGCAATATTTGATGCTTTTGCTGAATCCCCAGCTGTGGAGTCACGTTATTGCAGGAGAACCTTAGCGTACTTTTTTTTTAAAAGAAGTTTTTGCCCCCGTGGTTGGGAGAAAAGCTGAAAAAGGTGACCCTAAGGCTCAGACATCAGAAAGCAAAGAAAACAAGCCGAGTCTGTTATTTAGTAAAAAGAACAGGAGTACTTGTGGCACCTTAGAGACTAACAAATAAGGGGCCACAAGGACTCCTGTTCTTTTTGCGGATACAGACTAACACGGCTGCTACTCTGAAACCTGTTATTTGGTAAACGCCCGTGATTTTTAAGCCAGTCTCAGGATATTCTAGGGTCTGACTCAAGGGGGATTGGCAATGCTACAGCTGCTAATTTGGGGTTAGGGAGTAAGAGTCTTCTGCCTCTTCCCTTAAAGACCTGGGAAGGAGGGAACCTCCTAGTGCTACCACCAGTTTGGGGAAGGGAGACTGGAGGTAGGGGAGTGCACTGCAGGGAGCTGGATGCTGCTTTGAAAGAGATCCTGGGGCTTTGTCTCTGCTGGGACACACAGGACCTAATTCCCCATGGCCCTGGGTTTCCCTCACAGTAACAGGCTGCTCACTGTGCTGTGGTGAACACAAGTTTAACCATCTAGCTAATACAATTAAAAAACAAAAGGTGTGTGACTTGGGGGCTACTGAATTCTCTCTCTCCCTCTCACCTACCCACCCACACTATTGCAGACAGACTAGACACTATGGAAACTCAGGTTCTGATCCAAAGACCACTCAAATCAGTGGAAGCCTTTCCATTAGCTTCAACTGGGGATTGTGGTGGATAATGGTACATAGCACCTGCTGGTCTTGAATAAGGAGAGAGTGATTGGTTGCAATGAGTGCTTTCGCAACTTTCCTCTTCAATGTTGTCTTTAATGAGAAATCAAAACTAATTTGGTGGTTTGGCAGGAACGGGTCTGGGCAAAGGTTTCTGGATGGGTTGCTTTGATGGAGATGGTGTGAATGGGTTTTGGGAACATCTTCACAATAGCTTTGAGCAAAGATGTGGTCTTAGTCTCTTAGAACTGGTCTACGCAACCGCTTAAGTCAACATAATTTACGTCACTTGGGGGTGTGAAAAAGTCAAGATCTGTAAGGAGTTGTCTACACTTGGAAATTTACTGAAATAGCTATTCCAGAATAATCATACATAAAATAAAGTAATAAATGTAGTGATTCGGGAATAGTTAATTTTGGAAATTTCCAAGTGTAGATAAATCTTTAGAGTTTGGCTAGACTGGGATTAAAAGATGTGTTAGAAAATGTTAATTAATAGGTTCCAACTGCTCCCAAGTCTCGTGCAGACAAGGAGCATATCCTGTCATGTGCTATGCTGGGAGAATTACAGCAATGGGAATGGGAAGAGATTTGGTTTCTGTCTGTGGGTTGCATCTGAAGCAGTGAGGTTTTTTACCCACAAAAGCTTATGCCCAAATAACTCTGTTAGTCCTGAAGGTGCCACCGGACTCCTTGTTGTCTGTGCGAAGATTCAGCAAATACCCAGGACTTTGGGAGACATCAAACTCTTATCTCCCTGATAATTTATTGCAAACGCACCAAGAGCCTGCCATGTGGGGGAGCAGACATGGAGCAGGCTGACACAGAGCCGTACGCAAATGCTGGAGGAGCCTGCGCCGGCCTGCTTGTGCCTCATGCCAAACAAGGGAGATGCAGTCATCGAACAGCACAACTGATGACTTGACAAACACTGACACTCCCTCCCACAGGAATGGTCATGGCCCCAGCCCCTAGTGCAAACACTGAGTACAGGCAGGCGGAGCAAGAAAGATCTCAGAACTGAGCAGGTGGTAACTGAACACCCTCCACAATGGCCATGAGCCCAGCTGTCTCTCTGGAGGTGCATTGAGACTTCGTGCATGAGCATTCTTGAAAGGGTTAATTTCACTTGGATGTACAGCTGTGTCAGCAGATAGGCAATTGTACTGTTCACAAGACGGGGCAAATACCTTGGCAAATGGAAAGTCAACACACACAAACCTCGCACCTCAATAGCTACCCTCAGGGTGCTTGTTTTACTCCCCCTCATCAGCACGGTGCCCCCTGGGTGTTGGTCCAGTTTTGACTCAGGATAAAGAGCGCTACCTATTGGGTCACCATCATTGCTGCTGGCAGCAGCTTTGGTTTACCTTGGAGTTCTCCCCTCCAGGTCTTGACTTAACGAAGTTGGCTTGGCCCAGAGGAGCCTACAGGATCAGATGAGACCAGTTCTCCAAGTGGCATGGCTGTGGCACTGCATCTGTAAAGATGGGCTCTTCCTGGAGGGAAGAGAGACGACCCACCATTCCTGCCCATCTCCCACAAACCCGTAGAGTGCCTGAAATCCTCCAGAACTCACCCAGGTCAGTGGAAATATTGTGTGGACTGTCTCAGGGGGAAGCTTTCACAATGAAGGAAATAGGAAAAAGATTTATCAGGACAATATTTGCCCTCTACCTTACTTGTGCCACTATTAATCATCTCTGGGCTTTAGTAGACACTCTCTCCCATCCCAACCTCTCTGGCAGCTTGTGCCTCTGCTTATGAGCTGAGGCTGACGTGTTCAGCACTAATGTTTTGAGGTCCAGCTGGAGACACATTTGTAGAAGAAGGTGGCTCTGTGCTTTCTGAAAGTCAGGCCCTTTAATATGTCTCAAGCTAGGCATCCTGACTGGAGGCAGCCAAAATCACTAGGAACTCTGGCAAATTTAGGCTTCAGTCTTCAGCCACATGAGTTACTGTGCTGTAACTTAATTGCAGGGTCATATAGGAAGAGAGGAGGATGGGGGAGGAGCAAACACCTAGCTCACTGGTAATCACAATGGAAAAGTTAAGAAACATGTATTAAAGAAATAGATTTATGTTGAAATCTGCCATTCAGAAATTCTCCCATCGAGCCATCTCCTTTCCTCCATGCCGAAAGCCCTAACAAACATATGCTAAACATCCAGGGGCGAAAGCAAGTTAAAGGACTTACCAGTATGCCGGAGTCCTGGGCTGCGGCTGGGAGCTCCGGGGCCTTTAAATCACCCCCGGAGCTGCAGAGGCGGCTGGGAGCCTCAGGGGCAATTTAAAGGGTCCAGGGCTCTGGCCGCCGCTACTGCAGCGGCGCTCCGGGCCCTTTAAATTGCTGAGAGCCCTGCTGCTGCTATCCCGGGGCTCCAGCAGCGGGGAGCCCCTGGCCCTTTAAATCGCTACCCAAGCCCCACTGCCTGAGCCCTGGGATATTGGTAGCAGGTCTCCCTTGGGGATTTAAAGGGCCAGGGGCTCCGGCCGCTGCAAGGAGCTCCGGGCCCTTGAAAGTGGTGCCCAAACCCCACTGCCAGAGCCCCAGGGTAGCGGCGGCAGGGCTCCAGTGATGATTTAAAGGGCCCTGGGCTCTGGGTAAGCCAGTCGGTCCGGCATGGTGTACCAGCTCTTTCTGTTACACCGTACCAGACCGTACCAGCTTACTTTCACCTCTCTGAAAATCCCACGCTCATGTAAAGCAAGTGAGGATCCCAAATAACCACTGGACAAAACTATTTGTCACTCCATCACTCTGGGCCTTAGTTTCCCTATCTGTAGAATGGGGATGAGAATCCTCTTCTCCCCACACCTTGTCTATGTCGATTGTAAATTCTTTGGGACTCCCTCTCACTAAGTGTCAGTGGCCAGAAGGGACCACTGTGATCAACTAATCTGACACCCTCCCCCCCCTCAGGCCATGAGAATTTCCCCAAGCTGAGGTGCTGCACAGATGCCTGGCTGGGGCAGCTGTGTTCTACTCAAATACAAATACTAGTGATTAATAATCTGACATTCCTAGGTCTAATCCAAGCCTTTGGACACTTTTGTAGCAACCCCCGAGCAAAAATAACTCTGTTTCTGCCATTGTGGCTTTTTTCAGAGCATAATGAACCACAAAAGACCTTTGTTGGCATGGAGCTACTTTCCTCCCTGCATGGCAACATGAAGCAGTAAGCGCTGGTATCTGCTGCTGATTCAGCCACTCATGTATCTGGCTGAGTCTGAAGTTGATCCACATTCCAATGTGATGAAGCATTCCTGGGGCCAACTGCACAATATCAATCAACTCAGGTTCCAGAGAGGAAGCCTCCAGAAATCATCCTGCATCTGAACTCAACAGCCAGCATGGAGGAGCAATGGGGCCAGACCAGTGTGTCAGTGCAAAGTCATTCCCATGCAAAACAGGAGGCTGCTAGGAGCTTCACTTCCCTGTTTGGAAATATTGGTCTAAACCCAAGATGGGGCGTGATCTGCTGGCCAATTCCCTGGATGGTCTCCTAATCCTGGGGGGAGCCCCACTGGGTATGTCTACAGTGCCATTAAAAACCCACGGCTGGCCCATGCCAGCTGATGCAGGCTCGCGGGGCTGTTTAATTGCAGCAAAGATGTCGAGCCTTGGGCTGGGACCCGGCTCTAGGACCCTGCAAGGTGAGAAAGTCCCAGAGCTGGGATGTCTAAACCACAATTAAACAGCCCCACAGCCCAGGCCAGCCTCAGGAGTCTCACTGCAGTGTTGACATGCCCACAGCTAGGTCTATGGGTATGTCCCCACAACTATGGATGGAGTGGCTTTGTAGGATCAAGACTGTATCCTACAACCCAGTGATGACACCGCTTGGGCCTTTGTTCAGCTGGCACCAAACTAACTATTATGAAATAACCAGTCACGTTTTACATTAAGGATCCATTTCTCAAGAGTTTGTGAAAGGCTAATGCAGGATTACTATGTTTTAATACACGGTTAATCAATTGGTACAGATGTTCATCTGGCCAGGCTTTCTCAAGGAATTTTCAAGCTATTTTTCAGCTGGAGTAGTTTCTCTAACTGGGTCTTTTTAATAAATCCCACCTGTGGCTCCGGTGGCTGGGCTGGGGCTTAAAGCACTCAGAGCTCCTGTGGCTGCGGGCAGCTCAGAGCCCTTTAAATCCTGCCCACGGCTCCAGCAGCCGGGCTGGGGCCGGGATTTAAAGGGTTCAGAGCTCCCCGCCGTGGCAAGAACTCTGGGCCCTTTAAATCCCAGCCCCAGCCTGGCAAGGCTCGGGGTTCCCTGCAGCCACAGAAGCTCTGGGCCCTTTAAATCCCGCCCACAGCTCCGGCTGCCAGAGTTGCGGTGGGGATTTAAAGGGCCTGGAACGCCGCAGCGGCCGGAGCCCCGGGGGCTCCCAGCCACCTCTTCAGCTGGGAGCCCCAGGTTGATTTAAAGGCCTGGGGCTCCCAGCCACAGCCAGTGCCTTATGGCCTTTAAATCTTGAGGCCCCGCCTCTTCCGGATGAGGCCACGCCCCCTCAGGACTCTGGCAGCACCGGTAAGTCCTGTAAGTTACTTTCACCCTTGGGCTTGAGCAGCAATCCCTCAGGGCCTCTGACCCCTCAGTTCCTTATTCCTTCACACTCCCTGCCACCCAGCCCCAGTGCTAGTGAGAGAGAAGCCAACACTTTGGCCTGCGAAGGAAGCTAAGAGACAAGAGAGTCACGCCAATGCTAAAAGCCTCGGATTTCAAGGCTACCAGCTCAGTGGCGTAGCCAGGTTCTAAGAGCAGGGGGAGCAAACATTAAAAAGGCGCCTCCCCTTGGCTCCTCCTCCGGCCGCGCTGCACCCACCCCTCCCTCCCTCCCCCCCGGCTCCTCCGGCCGCGCTGCGTCCCCCCTCCCTCCCCCCCCGGCTCCTCCGGCCGTGCTGCGGCCATGCTGCGCCCCTCCTTCAAGCCTGGGGTGCAGCAGCCCCCGCCAGTTCCAGCCCCGTGTGTATGCAGGGAACAGAGGGGGTTACAGCCTGGCTCGGGGTTACAGGGTAACCAGCTACTTTCATTTCCTCAGGCGCATTGCAGGAGATTTGTGCCATACTCCGGTAACGTCAGTGCCTGGGATCACACAGCAATTCTCCCAGCTGCAACAGCCCTTTCCTCCCTCAGGTCTCTGGCATTAAAAGCAGGCAATGCTCCCAGCACTCAGCTGAGTGACACTCTTGTTTTCCGATTCTGGTCAAAAGCAAAACGCTGCTGCCGCCATCACGTGCCCCAGCCCCACCTGCCCAGGGAGCTGAGATCCTAAGTTCCTGGGGCCCAGAGCCTCAAACGTAGGTAGGTGCCTAACTCCCACTGGAATCAATGAGAGTGAGGGGCTTACCTACCTTTGAGTGACTGGGTCTAGCAGCAGAGAGGCCTGAACTGCGAGCCTCTTCCCAGGAGTAAGGAACATTTCCAGTGTGGCTGTGTGAAAGGGATCAGCCCCGTTCTCTTAGAGCCGCCGGCAGCGTGGAGCTGCACAGGACCCGCAGCAGGAGGGGAGCACGCTGAGGGGACAGAGCTGAGGCTCCACCTACGCCTCACCCTGGCCAACACACTGCCCACACACCTGCACGGGAAGAGGATGAATAAACAACAAGAAAAGCAGCAAAGAGTTCTGTGGCACCTTATAGACTAACAGACGTTTTGGAGCATGAGCTTTCGTGGGTGAATACCCACTTCATCAGATGCATGTATTCACCCGCGAAAGCTCATGCTCCAAAACGTCTGTTAGTCTATAAGGTGCCACAAGACTCTTTTACAGATCCAGACTAACACGGCTCCCCCTCTGATACTAAACAACAATACTTTGCTAGTGCTTTGCATCCACAGCTCTCAAAGTGCTTTACAAAGGAGGTCATGGTATCACTAGCCCCATTTTACAGAGGGGGAAACTGAGGCACTGAGGGGTAAAGGCACTTGCCCAAGGTCACCCAGCAGATCAGTGGCAGAGCCAGGTCTCCTGAGTCCCAGTCTTGTGCTTGATCCATTAGACAATGCTGCCTGGCAGCAGCTACAGCCCTCCCCATCCCCCATGCTTGGACCAGCAAGGCAGGTAACCCATGCAAGGGAATGAGGCAGTGCCCTACAGTTTCCCCAACCTCCTTAACTTCCCTGTGAGGTGGGTATGGGAGGCAGCTCCCAAGTGAGCCCTTCCTAAGCTTGGATCTTAGCTCTGAGTGAGCGGGGTGATAATTATGTTCCCTCAGACAGAAAGCGATGGTGAGCAGGGCTGGCCTCTGCGGGGACGACTCAAGTGCCATGAACACATTGCCAAGCCAAACCTTTGAAGCCCAAGCGCCCCTTCGCTGAGCTGCTGACACCTTTGTTCAGCAGCCTGTTCCCTGGTAACAGCTAAGGGCATGACAAACATCTGAGCCAGGCACTTGCCACACATGGTATCACTGTCATCAGCTGTTACTGGGGAAACCGAACCCTGAGTTCAGGTCTTTGCAGGAACAGGAAGGAAAAACTGAGCTGCAGCAGCTCAGACTAGCTGTGTGAAGCAGGGTTGAAACGCCTTCTGTGAGCTATGTAGGAATGGAGCCTTTTATTTTCATCCTCTAAAAAAAAAAAATGCTTTGCCATCGCTCTCCCCTGAAGGCAAATGCACAAGTGGTGTGAAAGAAACAAGCAGGCACCAAATGCCTTATTGATCCCACACTCGGCACAGTGGGGACAGCTTTAACTGTTTGATCAGGCCCAGGTACCGATCTTGGGCTGCAGGACTTAAGCACCATGTCAGAAGTGATTTCTATGCTTGATCTGCCTTGGCTGTAAGCCACACTCCAGCCCTGGTCATGAATTCTGTCAGAGCTTCAGATTGAATACTTCTCTTCTCACCTTAGGAGACTGAGTTTCCAAAGAGCAGGGTGGGATTGTTAGCTATGTGGCTTCTACGCACCCTAACACGCCCTCTGCAGCTAAAACCCCATCGCAGCCCTTAGCAAATGCATCACTTTCAAATATTATTCACTCAGAATAGGCCTCCGTTTTACAAAACTCACACTATTCCCACTGCACATTTAACGCCTCTTCACAGTTGTTTTCCCCACACACACACACTTAAGAATCGAGAAGGTTGTTGGGTTATTTTAACGGAAACATCCAGAGTCACAATGGTAAGGAAGAAAAACAGAAAAGCCCAGGAGGTTTGGTAGGGCTATAAACCATCATGCAGTGTTACCTAATGGTTAAAGCACTGGACTGGAACACAAGAGACCTACATTCTATTCCTGGCTCTGCCACTGGCCTGCTGGATGCCCTTGAGCAAGTCTCTGTGCTTCAGTTTCCCCATCTGTAAAATGGGGATAACAATACTGATCTCCTCTGTAAAATGCTTTGAGCTCTCCAGCTGCAAAGTACTAGATAAGAGCACGGTATCATTCATAAACCAACCCCTAACTAATGTGGGTCAGGAGGAATGTTTCCCTTGGGCCTGGTTACCCAATAACTGCCTACTCTGGGGTTTCTTGCTCCTTCGGCTAGCGCAATGGGTGCTGGCCATTCTCAGAGATGGAATCCTGGGACCATCGTTCTGTGATTTAGGAAGCGCAAAGGCCTACTAGACATTGTTATACGTGGGCACGTCTAGAACAGAGTGATCACGGTCAAGGAATTCCTCAGGCTGGTGCTGAAGAACCTTGGATAACATCTTTCTGCCAGGCTGTCTGGAGTGGTGCACAAATGGGAGTGCCAGCCTGAGAACAACACCGGGGCACAAACCCCAAACTGGCTAGGAGTTTCTCCAACCAAGTACCAAGCGTGACCTTCTCAAGCACTAGAACAGCCTTACCATGAAGTCACAGACAGTCCCCTGGGGCACTCCAGTCTATCTAAGCCCGCCTCTGCGGCACATGGCCCTGTACACCACAAATCACAGTAACATTCAGGTTACTCCCATTCCCAAAGGACCAGTCACACACCCCAGGTCAATTGAATCGCAGACCTTACATCCAAGACACTTGGAGCCAATCTTACAATAAACTTCAGATTTATTACCTAGGAAAAAGACATGAGAGTTATTTGCAAGGGTAAAGCAGGTGAGCACGCACATGCAATTGAGTTCCAGTCTTAGGTTTCAAAAGGTACTAGAAGCTGCTGTAATATGGCAGCTCTATATGTTCTTTAGGGCTAACCCAGGATAAACAGCCAGGAATCCCTTGCTTCAGTTTAGAAATATTGCCCTCTCCAAATTCCAAGCAGCAGAGTGAGCGTTCCTACTTGACAGGGATTTGTGTTCCCTTCCCCCAGCATTAAAGCTGTGATGGGCAGGTCCCCTCTTTTGGGGCATGGGGGAAGCAATCAACAAAGTCTTCTGTTCCCTGTTGTTCCGCAGTGGCTTGCCTGGTGTCTATGGGGCTTCTTTGGTTGCAGAGGAGATGACACCTCTTGTGGTAAACTAAACTAGTCTTACACAGGAGAGAAGCATTACTGAGTGTGAGTGTGTGTGTGTGGGGGGGGTGTTCCAGTTTTAGCAAATACTTAACTATTACCTTAGAACACGGGATACAGAGCTACATAAGATCAATACATGCAGCATCCTACAAGCATTTCATAAAGCCCAAATATTAAAGATATTCTTATAACGCTAACATCGATTTGAACAGTGCTAACACACAGGTGAGCCAGACTGGTTTCCAGCTGAGCATGTGTCAGTCGTTAGTGAGGCCCAATGGCCTTGGCATGAGCTGGCACCTGGTCTGCCAGTGTCACACTTTCCATTTGAGCTGAACCATTCATCCTTCCTCTCTCTCATGGCCTCTCTGCTGCGAGACAACAGCAGAAGCGAAATATCATTTTCATCACACCTTTCTAGGGCACCTGCTGAGACCGGAACATGGCTGGGGGCAGGTAGGGGCCACGTCTGCATCGTGGTAGCATTTCATAGCCTGGGGGCAGCAGTTTCTGCAGTGTGCCAGCAGAACTGGGGGTTGGTCACCAGGGGATTGAGAATCACACGGCTAGATCCTCATCGCATATGGGTAGAGCAGGGTGTCCCACGCAGGACGATAGGGCGACAGGTTGCTTTGGACATGTCAGGTTGCTAGTTACCCTCCCATGTGAGGATGGTGGCAGCTGAATAAGAGACTCTCTGAGCATGCCCCAGCTTTGCCTGTTTTCTCAGCCCCGGCAGAGGGGAGGTAACAAATGCATTCCCTCCAACAGGCCGCAGGAGATGGGAGGAATTGCTGACATTTATCTGAACTGAAGCGGCTGAGCAGATCCTCGCACCTTCTGTCCCAGTCTCAGGACGTGTCAGGAATCCCCATGCATTTCTCACCAACGCTGTGTGCAGGGGCAGCTCTAGGAATTTCACCGCCCCAAGCACGGCGGCACGCCGCGGGGGGCGCTCTGGCGGTCGCCGGTCCCGCGGCTCCGGTGGACCTCCTGCAGACGTGCCTGCGGGACCAGTGGACCCTCCGCAGGCATACCTGCGGGAGATCCACCGGAGACGCCTGCCGCCCTCCCGACGACAGGCAGAGCGCCCCCCGCGGCATGCCGCCCCAAGCACGCGCTTGGCACGCTGGGGTCTGGAGCTGGCCCTGGCTGTGTGTGTGTGTGTCTGTCTCCCTGCCATTAGGCCTTGCCAGGGACCAGCAGAAAACAAGCTCTTTTAGCTCCTTCTGGGATTACAGAGAAACTCCCTGAGAAGGGTCACCGTCAGGCTGGATCCTCCTCACTGGAGGGCTGCCCATTCTGAAAGGCAGGTCACACTGCCAGGCTATTGTGCCAGAGAAGTACAAAGGGAGGTTTCAAAACCTCAGTATCCAGTGTAGGGAGAAGATTTATTAAGAGGGCAGAGGTACCCAATTCCCACTGAAAACCAGATTTCAATGGGGGTCGGCACCTACCTGCTACTTAGGGCTTTGAAAATCTTCCCTTTACCGGCAAAATACAGACTTAGGCGCCTAACCTCAGGCCCCGATATTTAAAATAAGTCTCAGCCTTAGATTTTATTCCATACAGCAAAAAACTGTGTTAAAAGTTATTAAGATTGTAAAGTGAAGCACTCAAGCTTGGCCATGAGTGCAGGGGCCTGGACTAGATGACCTCTTGAGGTCCCTTCCAGTCCTACAATTCTAGGATTCCACGACCAGGTGGCTTGCCCCATCTGTATTCATTATAACACAGCCATTGCATCCTCCCATGCTGCCTCACTGCAGGTACCATGCATCCTGAATCAGTAGGCCCTATGGGTCATTTAAGCCATGTTTAAAGAGGTGCTTTGTGCAGGCTCTCTGCTCCAGAAGGAATGTCGTGCCAAGTGAGAGGCTGGCTGGTGCACAGTGAATGCAGCAGCTGGCCAATATATATTTTTATCCTCCGAGGTTACTGTGGGGCTCCATGCTCCCTAGACAGCACACTGTCCAACCCCTGCGTTGAATGAGGCAGGAGCCTGGTGGTTCAGAAAGTATGTGAACAGCTAATTAAGGACAGTACATGCATGCACACCTCTGCCTCACTGATTACGCATTGTCCCAGGTCCTACAGAAGGGGAAGTGACTCACCTTGCAGTAACTGAGGTTATTTGAGATGTGTCCCCCTGTGGGTGCTCCACTCTAGGTGTCGGTGTGTCCCGGTGCTGTTGATCGGAGATTTTTGGTAGCAGTGACTGGTCAGGACGCAGGCACTCAGTCGGTATCTCCTGTCTCACTGGAATCTTCCTGAGCGCCTGCGTCCCGCACCCCCCTCAGTTCCTTCTCTACCGTGGAGTGATTATGCTAGTACTCCAAAGTGGAGGGGTGGGGTGGGGAGTGGAGCACCCACAAGGACACACATCTCAAAGAACTTCAGTTACTGCACGGTGAGTCACTTCCCCTTCTTCTTCGAGTGCTGTCCATGTGGGTGCTCCACTCTAGGTGAATGTGTAGCAGTTCCCACTATGGTTGGTGGGACTTTTGAGATCCAGCAGTGAGTACTGTAGAGAGTACTGTATGGCCTACTATGGAGTCTGCTGTAGTGTCTTGCGTGATAGCATAGTGTTTGGCAAACGTGTGTTCAGAGGACCATGTAGCTGCTTTACAGATGTCAGAAATGGGTACGTTATATAGGAAGGCAACGGATGTTGACAGAGCTCGAGTAGAATGAGTTCTAACGCCTTCAGGTGGTTGAATATTTTGAATACGGTAAGAGGATCTGATGCAGTCAGAGATCCACTTGGACAGACGTTGTTTAGAGATAGCCGTACCTTTCAATCTTTCGTGATGGAAACAAAGTCGTGGAGATTTACAAAATGGCTTAGTTCTGTCTAAGTAAAAAGTGATTGCTTGCCTGACACCGAGAGTATGCAGGGTTGCCTGGTGTGGAGTGTTGTGAGGTTTGGGATAGAAAGTAGGTAAGTATATAGGTTGGTCAAGGTGGATACCACCTTAGGGAGAAATTTAGGATCTGGTCTCAGAGTGACTTTATCTTTGGAGAAGATAATGTAGGGAGGATGGGCCATCAGGGCGCTTATTTCACCTACTCGCCTTGCTAATGTTATTGCAACTAAGAAAGCTACCTTCATAGACGTATGGAGAAGAGAGGAGGTACCCAAGGGCTCGAATGGAGGTTTCACAAGAGCGTGAAGAATGAGGTTAAGGTTCCATGTTGGGTAAATTTCAGCATACAGATTTTGCAGGCTCATGAGAAATCATTTTGGTGGGGTGGGTAAAGAGTGAATAACCTTCTAACAGGTCATGGAAGGTGATAATCGCTGCCAGGTGCACTTTGATGGAGCTGAGCGAAAGTCCATCCTGTTTTAGTTTCAGTAGATAGTCTAGAATGTTAGGGAGGGTCACCTAACAGTGACAGTGTGCTGTCTAGGGAGCATGGAGCCCCACAGTAACCTAGGAGGGCATTAAGTGATTACGTGAGCACCAGAGGGCGAAACGTTTCCACTTCTGCAGGTAGGTTTTACGAGTGGAGTCTTTTCTACTGTGCAGGAGGACGTATCGGACTTGCTCGGAACAGGCTAGTTCATGGGTTTGGAACCATGAAGGAACCAGGCTGTGAGGTGTAGCTTTTGGAGCTGGTGGTGAAGAACTCATCCATTGTCCTGGGAAAGGAGATCTGGCCTGTTGAGGAGAGCCCATGGATGATGGGAGGACATGCGGAGTAGGTAAGGATACCACTGTCTGTCTCGGCCAAGCCGGGGCAATAAGGATGACCCAGGCCTTGTCATCTACAATCTTTCAAAGAACACTGTGGAGTAGAGGGATTTGTGGGAAGGCGTACAGGAGAGAGTTGTTCCACAGGATGAGGAAAATGGGACATTTTTGATTCTGGGTTGTGGCAAAGAGGTCGATTGAGGGGATGCCCCAGAGGAAGCAGAGCTACTGAAGTATTGTGGGGTGCAGCTCCCATTTGTGTTCTGTCAAGAAGTGCTTGCTGAGTGCATCGGCAGTAGTGTTGTGGCAGCCTGGTAGGTAGGAAGCAAAAATTTGTATTTGATGTCATATGCACCAATTCCATAGTCGGATGGCTTCCATGCAAAGGGAATGTGATCGGGCTCCCCATTGTCTGTTGATGTAGTACATACATGCTATGTTGTCTGTTAAGACCCAAATAGATTTGTTCTTTGAGGGGAAGAAAGTGAAGGCATGCTTGCCTCACTGCTCTGAGCTCTAAGAGATTTATGTGTAGGTGCGACTCTGATGTGGACCACCGGCCTTGTGCCCTGTGTCCACCTAGATGTGCTCCTCAACCGATTAGGGAAGCGTCCGTGGTGAGCATGAGTGTTGGGGACCGTTGCTGGAAGGAAACCCCCATGCAGAGGTTTTCTGGTCTTGTCCACCAATGTAGAGAAGCTATAACATTGGGAGAAGGAGTTAGCAGCATCCCTAAGGTGTGTCTGTTGGGTTTGAAATTGGAACTGAGCCAGCACTGAAGACATCTCATGTGTAGCCTGGCGTACTGGACCACGAAGGTGGTGGCTGCCATGTGACCAAGGAGCTGCAGGCAGATTCTTTCCTGTGTTCTGGGATGAACAGAGAGCATGCGTATGAGCTGCGTGATAGCTAGGAATCTGTGATATGGGAGTGAGGCCCTGCTCTGGACTGAGTTGAGATGAGCTCCGATGAACTCGATCTGTTGTGTAGGTGTCAGGGTGGATTTTTGGATGTTTATTTGGAAGCCTAGGCTGTGAAAGAGGAAGATGGCGAAACGGGTCGCTTGGAGTGTCTCGCCATAGGAGTTGCCCTTGATAAGGCAATCGTCCAGATCGGGGAAAAGCGTGATCCCATGTTGGTGGACGTAAGTCACGACCATGGCTAGAGTTTTGGAAAAGACTCTTGGCACTGTGGAGAGGCCGAAAGGAAGAACTCTGTATTGAAAATGGTCATGACCAATTGTGAATCATAGAAAGTGTCTGTGAGCTGGATGAATTGATATATGAAAATAAGCATCCTGTAGGCAGAGGGCTGCAAACCAGTCCCCTTGATCCAGTGCAGCAATTATTGTGCCCATTGTGACCATATGGAATTTTTGTACCCTCACAAATTTGTTCAGTCGGCATAGGCCTCGTTTAGGTCTCCATCCCCCGTTTTTTTTCTAGGTCAGGAAGTAATGGGAGTAGAACCCTTCCCTCGATGTTGCGTCAGCACAGGTTCCATTATGCCTATCTGGAGAAGGTGTGCCACTTCTACACGAAGAAGCTGCTCATGAGAGGGGTCCCTGAAGAGGGACGGGGAAGGGTAGGAGGATAGGATATGAATGGGATGGAGTAACTGGACTGAACTATTTTGAGGACCCAGCTGTGTAATTTGCTGCCAGGCATGTTGGAAACTTGCCAAATGGGCAAGTAGGCTGTGGAATCAAGGGGTGGTCATGCAGACCCTCGACCAACATTTCAAAATTGTTTATTCCTAGATGGGCAGGAGGTGGTTGCTTGAGCTTGATTTTGTCTGCGCTTAGGGGGTCTAGCACGATTCCTATTTAAGTCGTCTGGTTTGGGTTTGTTGTGTGTGCTGTCTTTGGTAGGGTTGGTATTGTTGTCTACTGGGAAGAGATGGGTGAGTGCCCAGGTGCACAGAGTTGCTCTAGAATCTCATGGTGTGAAGCAGTTCATCGGGGGGCTTTTTTTGGAAAACAGTTTGTCTTTATCAAAGGGGAGATCCTCCACTTTGGTCTGCAGATCTTTGGGGATGCCAGATGCAGAAAGCCATAAAGATCTGCACATAACCACAGTGATTGCAGTAGTATGGGCTGCTGCGGCCGCCATGTCTAAAGAGGCTTGTAGGGCCGTTCTGGAAATCAATTGGTTCTCGCTCAGAATTGATTTAAAGTCCGTTTTCCTGTCCTCTGGAATGTGGGAGGCAAATTCAAAAAGTTTATTGTAGTTATCAAAGTTGTAGCTGGCAAGGAGTGCAGAGTAGTTTGCAATTCTGAATTTTAGAGTGGAGGACGTGTAAACCTTGCGACCGAAGAGTCAAGGCATTTAAGGTCCTTGTCTTGTGGGATGGGCTGATATTGTGGCTGTTTCATCCTTTGTGCAACTGCATCTATGACGAGATAATTCAGTTGTGGGTGAGAAAATAGGAAGTCAGCATCCTTAGCAGGAACATAGTATTCACATTCGGCCTTTCTACAGGTTGGTAATAAAGGAGCTGGAGTTTGCCAGAGAGTGTCAGCTGGTTCCAGGAGTGCTTCATTTATAGGGAGCAGAAGGTTGAAGGATTCTGAGGAGTTTGTATTGTGTCTCCTGAACCTCTTCTAGGGGGATGACTTGATTGAGTGCCACCCTCTTGAAAAGCTCTTGAAATTGTTTAGTCGTCCATATTCTGTGGAGGCGGGAGTGGGGGGGGGGAGGAAGAGGGCTCTGTCTGGAGCAGATGGAGAATTAGGGTTCAGTGAGTCAGGATATGGTTCGTAGCTCCTGTTCTCAGGAGGGGGTTCAGGTACTCTAGAAGTGGACAGAGCTGGAGATCGAGGCACAGAGGTCTGAGGATGAGTGGTAGGAGGATGTGGCCAAGGGTACTACTGAGGCCAAGGCATTGGGTTGGAGAACCCAGGTGCCGCCCACGGGGGGGGGGGGGAGAGAGGGCAAGGTAGGGAAACTGAGGCTGGTGGCTGTGGACCATAGCCTGAGGTGGAAGAGGTTCCAGTGGAGGAGGAGAGGCAGGTGGGGAGAATTCTGCCTGCTGCTATATATCGGGTTAACTATCAGAGAAAGTAGCCAGTTCAGGTGGTGAGAAAGGCAGTTTGAAGAATGAGCCCCGTGTTGCCAAGAGCGGAGAGTTAGGCTCAGGTGGCACTGAGAGGTCACATTGAGTGAGGAACTGTTGCTCCTGCTCCCTGGGCTGTGCTGAGCCTGGACTGTGCTCTAGCGTGTCAGCAGTGCCTCGGGTCTGTTGGAGGTGCCCTGCAGTGGGTCTGCTGCTGGTGCAAGCAGGAGGCAAGCTTGGTACCGACGTTCTTCCCAGCACCGGGGCAGAGTGCGCAGCTGGCACCGCGGCTATTTTTCGCACGGAGGGGGTCGGTGCCGCAGAAACCTTCCCAGTACGGGAGGTCGGGTTCCTGCCTCTGTGGTCTCTGGGAGCCGTGATTGAGCCTTTAGAAAGGGCTGAGGCACCTGCCTGTGGCACTGTCAGCACAGAGGGTAAGGATCTCACGGAAGACCCCCTACCCTTGGCAGAGTCTCTCCTGTGAGACTGCTGTGCTTCTTGCCTCTGCTCCAGAGAGGATGAAGCACAACTTCCCGGCCAGATCTGAACCAGGTGGGAGCATGTGGGAGTGGGTTTAATTTTCCCCATCTCCAAAAGTGGCTGCAGGGATTTTTCCATCAGAAGCATTTTAAGCCACAGGTCCCTGTTGCGCCGAGCCCTTGACTTGAGGCTCGTACACTTTGCAGGGATGTGGGTTTCCCTGAGGCACTTCACACAATGTGAGCGCCCATCTGACCGTGGCTTCTGGGAGTCCTGACAGGAAACACACTTTCTGAATCCTGAAGCCCCTGGCATTGTGAATTAGAAATGGCAGGGGAGTGTCTCAGCGGGAGGCAAGTCTGAAGTGAAAAAGTTTTTTTTTTTAAACTAAGTAACTATATAACTATACTAAAAGAAGGGAAACAACTGGGATGTAACTAATAAGTATTTCTGTATTCTTTGTTAATTTTTCCTACAGAGACCAGGGAAGAGAAGCAGCATTGCCCCAAGTCCTGTCTTCAGCTAGAGATGGTTGAGAAGGAACTGAGGGGAGTCAGGGGCGGCTCTAGGAATTTGGCCGCCCCAAGCAGGGCGTGGGCGCGCTGCCGGTCGCCGGTCCCGCGGCTCTGGGGGACCTCTTGCAGACGTGCCTGCGGAGGGCGCGCTGGTCCTGCAGCTCCGGTGGAGCATCTGCAGGTATGCCTGCGGGAGGTCTGCTGGTCCCACGGCTCCGGTGGACCTCCCGCAGGCATGACCGCGGAAGGTCCGCCGGAGCTGCCTGCCGCCCTGCCGGCAAAATGCCGCCCCAAGCGCGCGCTTGGCGCGCTGGGGTCTGGAGCCGGCCCTGAGGGGAGTGCGGGATGCAGGCACTCAGGAAGATTCCAACGAGACGGGAGATACCAACTGAGTGCCTGCGTCCCAACCAGGCACTGCTACCAAAAATCTCCGATCAACGGCGCTGGGACACACCATCACCTAGAGTGGAGCACCGACAGGGACAGCACTCGAAGAAGAAAGAGTAGTTTAGGACCATATCATGAAAGGCTGTGTTGTAGAGGGAGGTGAAATTTTTCTACCAAAATCTTTTTCTGAAAAAAAAATGCAGATTCAGTGACACCAAAACGTTTTGCAAATTTGAGTCAGTTTCAAGGGGGGAGGAAAAGGTAAAAAAAATAAATAAATAAAAAAAGAGCTCTGGAAAAAATCAAGACGTTTAATTTTGACATTTTCAATATGAAATGTTTTGATTTTTTTTTATTTTTTCCTTTCAAAAGTTTCCTTTAATTTTACTTTGAAAAATTCAGAATCATTGTAAAGTGGATGAGCTCAGAAGGAAACACTGCGATTTTGTGAAAACATAATGTTTGGTTCAACCTGAAACCAAAATTTTCTTCCGACTTTTCCAACACTGCCAGAGAAGTGGAAACTCCATTCCTGGCCCAGCTCTGATGCACTGTACTGCATGTACACAGGACGTTAGGGATACAGATCTCATTCTGCAATGAGCGACTTGTCAGCAGATCCCATCTCTCGCATGACTCATTTCAAACATGCAGAGGATCAGGCCAGGATCTGGGTTCTCAGTGCTAGATCACTTTCAACCCCCAATACCTGAGGTGCTAGAGGTAATCAAAAAATAGTTTTGCCCTCCTATTCTGTACTTCAGAATGGCTGAATCCTTTCTGTTGAAATGCTTCCCAAACATATGCTACTGAGCTGTGAAGAAACATGGAAAATTTCAGCCCCAAAGCTGGACAAAGCTATAAGCAGCTAGGAAAAGGATCTTCACAATGGAAACATTTGGACAAGCTTCCCTCTGTCTTCCACTCACTGTACATCTCTGTAGGCAACTTGTGTCATGTGTTTCATTACCCCTGTACTGCAACACAGGTAGCTATGGAATGCAGGCAGGTTGTTTTCAATCAGCCAGCTTTGGCAGGAAAAAAAAGCCGTCTCCCAAGTGTCCCAGGATGCTTAGAAAAGCATTGCGGGGGGTGGGAGGAGGAGAAACAAAACACCTTGTGTCATTTAGGGGGAAACAAATCTTTTATCAAAGGAAACAATTTGCCTTGGATCCAACTCATCAACCCTCCCTTTCCTGATGCTCATGCCTGAAGTGCAGAGGAAAGAACTGCCAGCGGCCAATCAATCCTTCCAGCTGCACATCAGAGAGGATGAAGGAAAGGCCAGGATTGGTGGAAGAGAAGCCGTAGGGAGAAATCCCACTGAGATGGTTGGCTTTAGCAGAGGAGCTTTTGTAGTGAGCAAAACTAAAATCAAAGCTCATGTTAGAGCATATTTTAACTACGGCGCAGTATCTAAAATAAGACATACGTGTGGAGATCTCTCTCTCCCTACTCTGGGGTGGTGGTGGTGGTGTGTGTGTGTAGCTCAGAGTATGACAATATCGCCCACTTCCTCCAAATGCTGGCAGGAGTTTACCTGCCAAAAGGAGGAAGTCAGGACCCAACACTTCCATTGCAAAAAAAACCCTGGGTTATCTTCCCAAAGTTCTGACTGCCTCCAAAACGGGGACTGGACTTTGAACTCCTCACATAGGCCCAGGTCAACCCATCCCCCGCAACACTTCCAGACTCCCCGAGATACTGGCTTTGCCACATAGAGGGGTTTTCCTGTCCGGCATACAGGAAGCCTCTCGCTGAGCGGATACCCTGGCTTCTGGGTGGAGCTCAGTGCATGTGCGCAGTGGTCAGGGGATCTCCTGTGCTCCTCACCAGTGACCTGACCCAAAACCGATTGAAATCAATGGAAGTCTTTCCATCAATGGGTTTTGGATCAGGTCCCTTGCTTGGACCTGTGCCCTGTCCGTGCCACTCCCCCCATTTCCACCAACCCGCATGGAAGGTCATGTTGCTACTACTCCATTCACTCAAGCCCACTGGAATGTGTGGGGGTGTGGTGTGGATCCGTGTTCCATGCAAATCTCTCAAGTGGGGTTTCACAGGGATCTGTTCTGGGTCCAGTGTCATTTAACATCATTATTAATGATCTGGATGTAAGAGTAGAGAGCACAGTGATCAAATCTGCAGATGACACAAAGCTTGTGGGAGGGAGGGTTTGTAAACACTTTGGAGGATTGAGCTAAAATTCAGAGGGGTCTTGATACTTCGGAGAACTGGGCTAGACAACAAAATGAAATGCAAGAAAGACAAATGTAAGGTGCTACACTTAGGAAAGAAAAACCAAATGCACAGATACAGAATGGGGGATGACTGGCTTGGCAGCAGCACTACTGAGAAGGCTCTGGGAATTGTGGCGGATCACAACCTCCATGTGATTCAACAATGCAATGCTGTTGCCAAAAAAATACCCCAAATAAACCCAAATCAAAAACACACAAATGCACTTTTAGGTTGCATTAACAGAGGCACAGCATGCAAGTCACGGGAGGTGATAGTACCACTCTACTAGGCGCTGGTTAGGCCTCAGCTGGAGTATTGTGTTCAGTTTTGGTCACCACTGCATAGAAAGGATGTAGAGAAACTGGAAAGGATCCAGAGGCGAGTGACAAAGATCAAAGGGATGGAACACAAGCCATATGAGCAAAGGCTGAAGGAACTGGGTATTGTGATACAGCATGGCCAGAGGGCAGCAGGAGCGTGATAGCGGGGAGATATGTAAGCCCCAGGATGACGACAGCCTTAATCCCTGTAGAGAGAAGAGAGGTTGCTTTAGATTAATTAGAGCACCTGAAGCCAGTCACCTGATAAAAACCCCCTGCTTCAATCAGACAGAGAAAGGAGGTGAAGCAGAGTGGTTTGGTGTTGGAGCAGAGAGCAGTTTGGAGAAATGCTGTGGCAGGCCAGAAGACCAAGACCCTAGGTAAGGAAAACCCAGCTTGTGCAGAGCAGAGGGACTCCACAGAGACAAGTGTTGGGAGAAACTTGGCCCAAGCGGAGAGAGGGCAGGAAGCCCCCACAAGCTAGAGGGCCGGAGAGGGAAGTGGCCCAGGGGAAAGAATCGCTAGTTCAAATGGTCTGCCGCTATCCCACGGGCCCCTGGGCTGAGACCCGGAGTAGAGGGAGAGCCCGGGTCCCTCCCTCTCCACTCCCCTTCTCTGGGACACTAGTGGGACAGTTGATACCCCAGATCAGGGGTGATAAATGGTGCCCTGAAACCCTCCCCCACAAGAGGAGAAAGAGCAGGACCCATCATAATAGTGCCGGCAATTTGCCACAGTATGTTTAGTTTCGAAAGGAGGAGATTAAGGGGGGACATGATGATAGCAGTGTTCAGATATTTGAGAGGCTGCCACAAAAAAGATGGAGAAAAGTTGTTCTCTTGCCACAGAGGGCAGGCCAAGAGGTGATGGGTTCAAACTACAGCATAGCAGATTTAGATTAAATCTCAGAAAAACTTCCTACCTGTGAGAACAGTAGGTCTGCCTAGAGAGGTCGTGGAAGCTCCTTCACTGGAGGTTTTCAAGAAGAGGCTGGAGCCATCTATCTTGGATGGTTTAGACATAACAAATCCTGCATCCTGGCAAGGGGTTGGACTAGATGACCCTTGCAGGCCCTTCTAACCCTATGGGTCTAAGCAGACACCAGTCCCCAGCTCCCAGCTGGCATGGAGGACATTCCACAGCCTGGGGGCAGAGGGGAGGGAGTGATGCTGCTCCGGATCCCCCCCCATGCTCATGTCATCCCCTCCACTTGGAGAAAGCAGGGCGGAGGGCTGAGTGCAGCTCCGTATCTTGGGAGTGGCTCCTTTCTGGGGGAGGGGAGAGAAAGGTTCCGAATCTAGCACATTTCTGAACTCACAACCAGGGCCAGCTCCAGGCACCAGCTTAGCAAGCAGGTGCTTGGGGCAGCCACTCCGGAGAGGGGCAGCACATCCAGGTATTCGGCCGCGGGTCCCTCGCTCCCGCTCGGAGCGAAGGACCTCCCGCTGAATTGCCGCAGATCGTGATCGCAGCTTTTTGTGTGTGTTTGTTTGTGGGGTTTTTTTTGGCTGCTTGGGGTGGTCACAACAAAAAAAATCCTGATAGGGAGGGCAAGTGAGAAACTGCTCTCCCTCTTTCCCCTATATAGGAAGCCCCACATCCCGAGACACTCACACAAAGCCCTGCAGTCTAGAAACCACTTCAATTTAAACAGCGCTTAGTTCCGGCATTGGGATCCTCCCGTTTCTACTTTTGGTTCTTTAAATGATACTTAAAAACCATGGGTTTTTTCAACATTATGGAAATGAATAAGCCCCCAGTCCTTCCATTGAAGTCGAGAGGGCTCTGTACAGGGGCCTGGGAAGAGATCAGTGCAGGATCGGGGCTTGAAAGATTAAAACCAAACACAAAATGGGTGTCTGTGTAATTGCAGGGGGTATAGAGATCCAGAATGCACAGAAAAATGGCCCAGGGCCAATGAGTAAAGCAGAGCAGTGATTAGATCATGGGAAAACATTTGCGGGGGGAGGAAAAAGCCGCAGATGCATCACAAAGAGTACGATCCCATGACTGGCATGTGATGCAGCCCCTTTACATGTGACCATGCCAGCATCAGTGTCAGTGTACTCTTTAGAGAGTCTCCACTGTGCTTCAGGGCTGGAAGGCAGCTCAGACCCTGGCTCCTTCTGGGGATACAAGGGCTTTTATGGGGAAAAACTCCTCCAAACTCATGTCATTGCCCCCTCCCATCAAAGCCACAACTGTGACAGCAGCACGGAGGTAAAAATGTGACGTGTTTGCATAGATCATAAGAATCCCTACAGCCACATGCTACGCAAACACAATAAAAACCATTCATTTCATGTTTAAAAACCCAAGGATGCTAGCTTGAGACATTGGCTGTGCAATCGCAAACTCTGAGCCCATGTGACAGCCAGGTCTGCATAGTTAGTAGCTCTGGGCAAATCAGTGAATTTTGCCTTTTTGGTTGGAGCTTGTTCATAGGCAACTCTCAAGTTTCAGTCAGATTTATTCATTATTCAAAATTAGGCACCAGGCAACTCCAGTGATGAGCTCTGGGTCTGCCCATTGTTCTCGGGCAGCGGTTTGTTTCTGTTGGACTAGTTAAATATTTGAACGTGGAGAGACGTTTGTTTGCTTTGACTCTACACACACGTCACAGGCAGCTGTGCTCAGGTTGGGTTCTCACTGGTTTCCCAACTCTCCGATTTAGAATGGTGAAATTTATCTTCATGGTGTCCACTCACATTGCTGCTAGTGAACTGTTCCCCTACAATCAGAGCCTGATCCTACCCAGACCTAGACACGTGCTAATTTCACGCACTGCCAGTAGCCCCGCTGAAATCAACCGGAAGGCACAGCCTCTTACCTACTAAAGAAACTGGCCCATGCTGCACCATTCTAACAGTCAGAGTTCCTGGCCAATGGGAGCTGAGGGGATGGTGCTGGTGGCAGCATGCGGAGCTGCCTCCCCCTCCGCCAGGGGCCACAGAGAGGTCCCGGCTGCTTCTGGGAACGGTGCGGGGCCGCAGTATGCAGGCAGCCCGCTGAGCCTGGCTACGCCAGGGCCCTGGACTGCAGCCCCTAAAGCCCCTACATTAATCTGGCCCTGGCCTGGAGAGACTTCATCGAATGAAGCGTGAGAATCTTTGGGGTCCGTTGTATTGAATGAATTTGGTACGGTTGTGGGCCATGACTGTGAGTAAAATGGCTGGGGGATCTGAGACAGCTATCGACTTGAATCGAAGAGAAAACCCCAGGTGTGGTTTTGAAGGACTGACACCTACCAGAGCTTAAGGCTGGAGTTGGGGTGACCTCTCGTAAGCTTTTTTATCACGCATGTAGGTTTTTTTGTTGGGTTTTAGTGTTTTCTCTGGAATATTTTCACCTGAAGAATAAAGGTGCTTGGTTATAGATAGCTGTGTAGTAACGTAACTGCAGGAATTCCAGCTGTTCCGAGAGCCACCGAAGGACAGATACTGGCCTGTTTAGGCAGGGAGCTGTGCAACAGGAAGAGTCCCTATCAGGAGGGAGAGAGATGCTGGGATCCCAGGGTGGATGCCCTTGACGGATCGCAGAGGGAGAATGTGTGTACTGTTGATCTAACCGGTGACAAATGCCTTTTCCTACCAGTGCCCCAAGTCTGGTTTGAGACAACTCAATGTCATATTAGCTGCATTTTTTCTAATTCCTCAAAACAAACAAAACCGCTCAGCTACTTGCCCCAACCTCTGCAAGTAGTTAGTGAGAAGGCCCAACTAGTGCCATGAAAGAGTTGGCCATGTCTATTTCCACTGGTAAGAATTTCCGCTTTCCACATGGCATCTTGCATTCCACCTGCAGAGCCTGCACGTGTCCTGGTACCCAAAGGATGATCACAAGTGCAAAGCCAGAAATAAAGTTCCTGGGACTGTAGGTGCAGCATCAAGTCTCTTCACTGGTTGTGAAACAGAACAGCTCTTTGAGTTCGCATGAATGACGCACTGTCTGGGAGGGCGCGCCTGACAGTAATGAGCGAGATAGTCTTAACCAGACTGTCTGCTGCAGAACTCAGGGCAGGGATTAATTATCACCTGCAAATGCATTTATAAACATGAGTGTTATTTCTAGTTAAGTGAGGCGATCTGGAGAGAGCAACAGGCTGAAATGGGCCAGTCACAAAGTCAAGTTCTGCCAAGGAAAAGAACCATCCCAAGAGAACCAGCAGAGTAAGCATGGGGAGCAGAAAAGGGTGACGGCTCAGGGACTGGCAGGAGCCGCCAGGCTGCTGAAGTGGGTGTGACCCAGGTCTGCAGTGATAAGTTATCACACAACTGTTTGCTACCCTAACAGAACTGAGTTCTCAGCACAGTTCCTGGGGCACAAGGTTTTGTCTACACTAGAAAGCAGTGTCCCTTTTCCAGCTGCCCAAGCACCAGCTAGAGCATTGGGAGCAATTTTCAAAAGTACCTACAGAGTTAGATGTCCAACCCCCGTGGACTTTGAACTCTCTGGCAAGAGCAAGTGTAGATCGTCCTCAGGGGGGTTTCCAACTGACTCATGAAGCCCTGCTTTGCTCAAACAGAACAGGGTTTTATAACCCCGTGGCAACGCTTGCTGAGCCAGACTTTGCAGCATCGCTGGCACTCCTGCAGCCACACAATTGCTGGGAAACAGGGAGATCGTTGTGAGGCTTGGAAGGATTCTATTTTTTATCAGTAAACGTTGGTGTCGATTTCACCATGCACAGACCAGCAAAAAAGTATTTCCATTGATGATAATCAACATTTACAGAGAGGCAAAGAAAGAAACAGGCTGCTGGAGAACTGATTAGGGTTTGATTTAAGGCTATTCACGTTGTAGATTTTGATCATGTGTGATTTAACAGTTATACAGCTTTAACTTTTTGAATCTCAACATCTCCTGTCATTAAACAATTACTGTCTGACCCCCTAATTGTCTTACTCCTCAATTTCCCACAGCTGTAAATATGTAAACCAATGAAAACTGGGGGAAAATGCTTAAAAATAAACATTGCTATTAGCTGTCAAAATTAAAATAAAATAAAAAATTCTGCCAACCCCAATCATTTTTAGTGTACAGTAACTCCTCGCTTAACGTTGTAGTTATGTTCCTGAGAAATGCGACTAAGCTAAATGATGTTAAGCGAATCCAATTTCCCCATAAGAATTAATGTAAATGGGGGGGTTAGGTTCCAGGGAAATTTTTTTCACCAGACAAAATAATATATATATATATATATATATATATATATATATATATATATATATATATATATACACACACATACACATATACACACACACACACACAGTATAAGTTTTAAACAAACATTTTAATACTGGTACACAGTGATGATTGTGAAGCTTGGTTGAGCTGGAGGAGTCAGAGGGTGGGATATTTCCCAGGAAATACCTTACTGCTAAATGATGAACTAGCAATCAGCTGAGCCCTTAAGGGTTAACCCATTGTTGTTAATGTAGCTTCACACTCTACAAGACAGCACGAATGGAGGGAGGGGAGACAGCTTGGAGACAGAGACAGAGAGACACACTGTGTGTGAGAGAAAGATGTGCATTGCCTCTTTAAGTAGGCAGACCCCACTCTAAGTATATTGCCTTTTTAAGTAGATCAGCAAGTTGAGACAGAGGCTGCTGCCAGGAAGCTCCCTCCGTCCTGAGGCCTGTCATGTCCCCCCCTTCCCCTGCTCTATGGGAATGGGGTAAGTGGGGTGCAGGAGCAGGGGGGAGGGGGAAACCTGACATTAGCACACCGCCCTCCCTCCCCCCGCACAGCAGGGAGCAGCTCCAAGGCAGAGGGTAGGATCAGCACACAGCAGTGCGGGGAGGGACAGCTGAACTGCCGGGCAACTGATAGCCTGGGAACTTAGGGTAGCGGGGAGCTGGTAAGGGGGCTGCCAGTCCATCCTGGTTCCAAGCCCCCACCAGCTAGCTCCAATGGGCTCCTCTTCCTGCAAGCAGTGGACAAAGCAGGCGGCTGCCAAACTACGTTATAAGGGAGCATTGCACAATTTTAAACGAGCCTGTTCTCTACCAGATCAGTGACGTAACAACGAAACAGTGTTAACCAGGATGACTTTAAATGAGGAGTTACTGTAGTAGCTTCCCATCTAGCCTCATCTCTCCCTCTGTCACACACACACACACACACACACCTCAGAAAGACCAAGAGCTGACTCGATATGGAAACTTCTTACCTGTAGAGGTCACCTCTGTAGGGCAGGTCTAAGGCGTGCTGGCAGGGCAGCATGGGAAGGAGGTGGGCACTGCTGTGGTCTGTTCAGCTAAAAGCAGACTCGGGCTGTTGTGCCTAGAGCACTGGACTGGGACTCAGGAGATCTGGGTTTTTCCACTGGCCTGCCAGGCGACCATGGGTGAGTCACTTCACCTCTCTGTGAATGTGTGAAATGGGAATAGTGAAACTGATCTGCTGTGTAGATGCTTGGCGATCTCTGGGTGAGGCGCGTGATATATAAGCTAGGGGTTAGCAGCAGCGTGGCACCACTTGCAGCACTAGCATTCGTTTTGTGGAAGGAACAGAAAGCGTGCTTTACAAATAAAACAAAACTACAACCCCTTTCGTCCCCTTCTCCTGACCTCACTAGGAATATTCTCCACCACACTCATCACTGCGCTATCCGGAACAGCATGCCAAAGGCAGATCTCCAAGAAAAAGCAAAGGGTGCGGAGACTTCCCGAAGGGAAGAGGAAAAGTCAAAGATCGCACCCCGAGGCAGAAATCCTGTTGCCAGGCAAAGGTCTCTGCCCGCTGGCATCACAACAGCCAGAGTCATGGGCGGCAGGTTATATAGACCTGCGGTGCCCGGGCTCCAGGAATATTCAGGGCCGGGTGCCCTGCTCCAGCAATAGTTGGAGCTGGGTCGCTCCCCCGGCCCTGCCTGGAGCAGGTCCCGGCCCCCGCCTGCCACCCGCCCCGTCGCGTCCCTGTCTGACAGAAAGCAGCGAGAGCCTCTTCCTCATGCTGCCAGGAGTAGAGCGGCTCCCGGCAGAACGGCTGTCTGCTGCCCGAGGGTCCTAGTGCCTGCCCTCCACTAATGGCAAGGCAGGCTGCCCTTACCCTGCCCTTCTGCCCTATCCCTGAGCCTCTCCAATGCCCCAAACCCTCAGCCCCAGCCAGATCCCTCATCCCCCCGCACCCTAATCCTCAGCCCCAGCCAGAGCCCTCACCCCTGCACCGTAATCCTCTTACCCAGCCCTGAGCCCCCCCATGCAGCATGAACCCCTCATCCCCCTGCACCCTAATCCTCTGCCCCAGCCCTGAGCCTCCCCCCGCAGGATGAACCCCTCATCCCCAGCCAGAACCCTCATCCCCTCGCACCCTAATCCTCTGCCCCAGCCCTGAGCCCCCCCCACATCATGAACCCCTCATCCTCAGCCCCACAGCCCTCACCCCATACCCCAACCCTCTGCCCTGAGCCCCCTCCTGCATCATGAACCCCTCAGCACCAGCCAGAGCCCTCATCCCCCCGCACCCTAATCCTCTGCCCCAGCCCTGAGCCCCCTCCTGCATCATGAATCCCTCATCCCCAGCCCCACAGCCCTCACCCCTGTATTCCCTCCTATCCCCAAACCCCCTCCCCACAAGGTGTACCCCCTCCCCCTTCCCACACACCCCTTCCCAACCCCAAACTCCGTCCCAAAGCCTGCACCCTTCACCCCCTCCTGCACACCCTCCCCTGCCCCAGCATCCAAACTCCATCCCAAAGCCTGCACCCTGCACCCCTCCTGCACCCTAATCCCCAGCCCAGGATCTGCACCCCAGACCTCCCCCCCCGAGCCCCCTCCCAGAGCGTTAGGCAGGTGGGGGCAGAGTTGGGGGGCGGGTTCTAGGCACCACCAAAATTTCTACAAACTTGCCACCCATGGCCAGAGTTCAGGGGGAAGTGAAGCCAGACGATACAATTTTAGGTAACATTTGTCCCTTCATTTATTGGCAATAACAAGTGTTATTTTACTGCATTTCTTTCCAGTCAGAATAATAAGGCCCCATACCCAGGATCTGGTGGTTTAAAATTCCAGAACCAGGTACACAATTTGGGGTCAGTTCCCACCTTCTGCAGGTCCTGTTCAAATCCTATCCCACCACCCATCAGCCAGCACCTCAATCGCACTAACTCTCTGGGCTGTTTGGATCAGGGACAAGGTGGCATTCCAGAGCTCCAGAATCCTCGCAGAGAACATCCTGCCAACCAACCCCCTGTGTCACATCCAGGGGATCTGGCAAACCCCCACCCCCCCCTCAGTTCATTGCCTCGGTGAATCTGTACCAGAAATGAAGGGGTTAAGCAAATGAAGAGCACAGTAGCCTTTCAACTCCAGAAGTCCAGATTAAAATCCCACTTTAAATCACCAGAGAAAATAAAGTGCAGTAGGCTTGTCCTAGTGGCCGTGGGTAAATGCATCACTCCTTCGATGTGGCAAAATAGGCACAAGCAGTGCTCATGTTCGTGAAAGCGATGGTATGGCTGGAGGTCAGGGCTGAGGGGCCTTAGCAGAGCGGGGCCTGAAAGTCTCACCTGGCCAGTCTGCAACATGCCTGGTCTGAACTCCACCTCCAGACTTCTCTTAAGTAGCTAAAACACAGACTAAGGAGTGGAAACGGGCAACAAAATACCCGCTTATAGATGCCAGTATGAACCACACTTCTAGCTACCAGACAAAATCAGCGGGGGTAAAGAACTACTGGAACCATGCAACTGATGGCTATTTTACATTACATTTTTGCCACTGAAATGACCTTGGCAAAAACAAGGGCTCTGAATCCATTCACAAGCCCATCCTAGTCCCTTCAGCGCTCAGAGGCTAAGCTGAGCAGCTGAACTAAGGAAAGCCCAGTGACAGGCACTGGTAAAGCAAGCAGCATCCGTTGCTAAGCAACCTTCTATGGTTCATTTATTTCACTCAGCTGGGGACCAGAATGTGTCCGGGTGACTTAGTCTGTACCAGACATGACTTCACAAAGCAATTGCTGAAAGCTTTAATTAATGTTCAGCAGGGGGGAATCCAAAGTGGGACACAAACCCACGGTTAATTACACTCCAGAGCTACTCTTGCACTATATCCAGCTTTTGTCATAAAGGGTCAGTTTTCCTTACTCTTGGGGGGGAGGGGAGTATCTTGGTTCCTTGCCATGGATGCTTTAGAAATACATCTGAGGGAGCAGATTAGATAAGGGAAGGCAGAGTTTAAAAAAAAAAGAGAGAGACTTCTTGGAGACTCAAAACAGATAATTCGTTTGCTGCTGCTGAATTCAACCAAACTCCTTATGGAAAATCTTACTCATATGAAACATTGGGAAAATGTTTCCCCTTATCAGGCTCCTTGCCTTCCTTTCATTACACAAGCTGATTCTAATATGAAAGTAGCTAATATTTTTTGTCCTTTCCTCCATTGCCTTCATGAATAACATGACATACGTAACACTCTATTATGCGTCTGATGAAGTGGGTATTCACCCATGAAAGCTCATACTCCAATACTTCTGTTAGTCTATAAGGTGCCACAGGACTCTGTCGCTTTTTACAGTTCCAGACTAACACAGCTACCCCTCTGATACTTGACTCTATTATGGCTATAGAATAATGCTTGTAATTATTGTATTGTTCACCACTTGTGGCTCATTTGTCCCTTGTGTTTTGTAACTTTATCCGGCGTTTGGTTTTCTGTGACTCAAGCAACATTTCTAATAAAAACAGGTGGTATTTACAGCTCAGAAAGCAATGATTTTTGTAGCCAAATTACAGACACAGCAAGAAGGCAGACATTGCAAACATGCCATCCCTAAAGAACTCTAGGGAAAGCCTGTTATTAAAGCGAGGAATCTGATGATCAGAGATGTGGCGGAGAGGTAGCTACTAATCTGCAGTGAGAGCCTCAGTGCAAAAGAGGAGGACGGGCTCTGTTAATTTTCAGTAGCAGAACCCACATTTTATGAAGGAAGGATCAGGGCCGATTATATTGATTTAGGTCATTCGGGCCCATGAGGGGGGAAAAAAAAGGGAGCCCCTGGCCCAGACATGCCAGGATTGTTTAAGAAGCAGGGGGCTGGATGGTCTATTAATTATCAGACATCTGTGCCTTGCTGCAATCAGGAACGAAAAACAGTAAGAGCTTTGCAAGGGACATTGTGTGCAGTCATGATAGCATGTGAGTGTGTTGGAAAACCATAGTGCTAATGAAGCCTTTTTGTATTAGGCCTGAGTGAACCAAAGTTATGCTATGCTTGCCCAAACCGTGTTGGAAAGCTTACAGAACTTATTAGACTGAAGGCCGTGTATTTATCTATGTCAGCTATTTTGCTTATCAGCTTGTTTGGCTCCCCAAGTGTATGCAGCTGCGTTCACATGTATGCATCCAAAGTATCTAGTACAAAGGGTCAACGGATGTATCTTGTGTCCCCTTCAGAATGACAAATGTATCCTCAACAGATGTATCTTGTAGCCCCCACAAAATGATATATGTATCCTGCGTATCCAATTATCCCCTAACAGATACATGTACAGGTTCTACAGGTCAACCAAATGACGTAGACAAACGTAGGCTAAGTTGTTTGTTACTGATTATAAAAAGGCCCGTTCGGGCTTGTGGGGTGTGTCTCTCTTCTGGCACTAGCCGATCAGAGCACCCGCTCAGCTGACCGATCAATAAAGGGTGTGGTACTCGTCTTCCTGTCTCCGTGCCTCCTTGGTGTAATTAGGTAAGCTCCAGGGGGAAACGAGCCTTTTGGCTAACAAGTGCATAATATGGACTGTGCTCTTACCACTCCCTCCTCTCACAAATCTTCTATTTCTCCTCCTCCCGCATCCCCCAGGAGAGCTGGAGGGATCCACTCCCACCCATCTTCCTGCTCCTACACTCTGGAGCTGAAGCACATAGAGACAGCACCAGCACTCAGGGTAATCAGCTGTCCTCCTGGCTAGGAGACAGCGCCCCTTGTGGTAGTTAGGGAGAACAGCACCTTTAATGCAGAAAAAAAGTTCATAGAATCATGGAAAAATTAGGGTTGGAAAAGACCCATCAGGAGGTCACCTAGTCCTGACAAATGGATCATTATGGCTCAGGAATTGGATGTTCTCTTTTATTGGGCCCAACAGCAATTCATTGCATTCTCTGGCTTCATGTTTTCATGCAGCTTCTCATCTATAGTGAGCAGCAATGTGGAGTGGCGGAAGAGACCCTGGTGATGAGGGAGCGATAAAAACGTAGCACGAGAGAAAGAAAATCAGCACGACGGCTGCAGCTTCGCCTGCAGTGCTGTTCGTTCACGGATTGCTATTCAGCCTAAGGGAGACTGAAGTGCAGCACCAGTGAAATGCAGCCACCTCTGGGCAGAACAGGGGGCATCCAAGCAGACTGCAGCACAAAGCCAAACATTTCCCTTCCCCTCACTAGGATACAAAAGCCAAAAAAGTTGATTCCTGGAGATCTTTAATATTTCTTAAGAGTAGGCAGGACCAGGATACGAAATCCACTCCCCTCCCCGGATGTTGCTGCATAGTATGCCTTGTAGTCAGGGGTGAGCTGGAGCCGGTTCGCACCAGTTCGCGCGAACCCGTTGTTAAATTTAGAAGCGGTTTTAGAACCGCTTGTTAACTAGCTTCCCTGCGAGGGAAGCTTTGATGGGCTCTGCCTGGGAAGCCTGTAATTCCTCCTCCCGGCCGCCGGGGGGCGCTGCGCTGCGAGAGCCATGTGAGCTGCCTCCTGGCCCTGTTGCTGCTCCTGCTCTTTGGACCTCTGGCCCTGGGGCTCCTGCTGCTGCTGCCTGGTGAGTCCCCGGCTGCGTCCTGCTGCTCCCAGCCCCCCCCCCCCGTGTGAGTGTCTGTGCCCCTCCCCCGCCTTCCCTGCCCCCAGCCAGCCCCAGCCACCAGCCCCACCCCCAGCCACCCCCTGCCCACAGCCGTCCCCTGCCCCACCCCCTGCCTGCAGCCAGCCCCTGCCCACAGCCGCCCCCTGCCCCACCCCCTGCCCGCAGCCGCCCTCTGCCCCCAGCCACCCCCTGCCCACAGCCGTCCCCTGCCCACAGCCGTCCCCTGCCCCACCCCCTGCCTGCAGCCAGCCCCTGCCCACAGCCGCCCCCTGCCCCACCCCCTGCCCGCAGCCGCCCTCTGCCCCCAGCCAGCCCCTGCCCACAGCTGCCCTCTGCCCCACCCCCTGCCCCCAGCCACCCACAGCCAGCCCCTGCCTACAGCCGCCCTCTGCCCGCAGCCAGCCCCTGCCCACAGCCGCCCTCTGCCCGCAGCCAGCCCTTGCCACAGCCACCCTCTGCCTGTAGCCAGCCTCTGCCTGCAGCCCCTGCCACAGCCACCCCCTGCCTGCAGCCAGCCTCTGCCCACAGCCGCCCGCAGCCACCCCCTGCCCACAGCCAGCCCGTGTCACTCCCTGCCTCCAGCTAGCCCTGCCCCACGCCCCTATCTGCAGCCAGCCCCACATCCACTGGTGCCCTGCAGTTCCCAGGGCAGTAACCCTGCACACCTGCTTTAATGAGGGGGGGGGGCAGGGAGCAGCTGGGACCCACACATGTGCACACCCTAGAGTGACCAGACAGCAAGTGTGAAAAATCGGGACGGGGGTGGGGGGTAATAGGAGCCTATATAAGAAAAAGACCCAAAAATTGAGACTGTCCCTGATCACCACCCACACATGTGAAATGGAGCTCATTTCTAGTTCAGCCCCATCTTTTTAAAAAAGAACTTTAGGTAGGGTTAAAATACATCTGTATTTTCCTGGACATGTCAGGCTTTTTGGTTCTTAATCACCTCCTGGGAAAATATGGATGTATGGTAACCCTATTGGTACAAAAAATACATGCTGTCGCACATCCCTTAAATCAGAACTTTTTATAGGGAACCCGTTGTTAAGATTTTGGCAGCTCATCACTGCTTGTAGTCATGCTGGATGGATGAAAGGCTGATTCACCGGGGGCTCCAGGGACAAGCAGATATTCCAAGCGCAATGCTTAGACCCCCCCGTTACCTCTCTGAGCTGTACTAAGACTTGTAATCAATCCACACCACCAGTCTTGACCTCCATTGCCTTTATCTAGGGACAAGGTTAGTTCAGCTGAAGCCTCTCCACACACGGGTTTGCAAATCCCATCCCCTTCCTTGTGGAACAATCCTTGGACTCATTTGTCGCTTCCCCCTGCAGCCACGAACCAACCGCAAACTGGAAGCAGGACCAAACCAGCTGGCTGGGGAAAACGCTTATATAACACCCCTCCCCCCCGGCTCCCTTCCAGTCTGAGCTCCAGTACGTTACTGACACGACTCATGTGGGACCAAAGGCTGCTTCAGCCTGGAGCTGCAGCCGCTGGGCCTTTCCGCTCATCCAGGACGGGAGCGCAGGTTAAAACAAACATTTGTATTAAAACAGCACCCAGCAAACTAATCTTTGCTGTCTTCTAATTTGCTCATGTCCTCCTCACGCTTACTCCCCGGCATTCCTATAATCAAAGGGGAGAAATAAGTTCTTTCGAGACGCCTGTGACAGCCGGCTCTCCTGTGCCCCTGCAGCAAGTGCTTCCTGCTGGGCCAGACCCCAGCAGCTGTAAAGCAGCCCCCCGAAGTCAATGGGGTTATCCCGATTGACACGCTGCTGCTTCTTCACAATGACAGCTTTCACCCACCTGTTTCTCAAGCATTTGAGTTAAAAAAATGAAAGGTCAAGAACTGATTTTCTCTTCCAGTGCAGGCTAGGAGCCCCCTCCCCACCAGCCCAAACAGGGAAGGCAAGATTAGCTATTCCATCTCGCTAACTGGGCTAGTGGGCATTTCAATCACAAACAGCAAGGGGACCGGAGCAAGTGTAACCCACACACCTTCTGGGTGTGGTGTTCTGTCCTCTCTAGCGGCACCAAGACCACTTAAGAGAGAGACAAAATGAGTCTGCTCTACAGCCTTAAGCTAAAAGACAACTGGCTCTTCGCTATGTGGTAGAGTCTCATGCACTAAGCTCCAGAGGTCCCTGGTTCATTCTCGCCTGCTGACGATCAGGGTCTGTTGATGTTACACAAGCAGAATGAGATAACCTGCAGATCAAATGGCCATAGCTACTGGCAGGGTGGAAGCCCACAAAGGGATCTCTGATCCTTGCTCGTAATTCCAGGGTTTCATTTCAAATGTTCATGGCGATCTGGACTTTCAGAGGCCAGGAGTTGTGGAGGACAAAGCAAGATTTTCAGAGATGTAGGCTTTTCTAGGGACACGGATAACCTAATGGGGACCAATTCTCTCTCTCTCTCTCTCTCTCTCCCCCCCGCCCAACATGGGTTCTTTAGTCATTTAGAAAAGATGCTGAAAAATAACAATGCAAGATAATCATTTGATTTTGATGGCTTAAGTGTAGGAGAAAATTGAGAGACTCCATTTCCAAGGTGACCTTAACTGTAGCATGTAGCTCCTACGATTGGTCCAGAGGTACCAAAAAATAGCAAATAATTCCTTTCAAGTTAAGCGATAAGAGACAAAGAAACTCGTAATGGAAAGCAGCTCAAATGGAAGAGAGCTTTTTATGCAAGGCTACAGAACAGGAACCCACATTAATGTTTCCAAGCCTCCTCCATAATCAGAGGAATTTCAGGAGAGGTGGAACAATACAGGGTGAGAGAGTCACAAGGCATTCACAGATGGTGGCACAACAGAAGGAAAAGCCCAACGATATAAGCAAGATGACTGAAGCATGGGGCTGTCTTTGATATCGAACATGTCACAATGCTCTCCTGTGCCAAGAGACATCCACTTAGGAGAGAGCTTCCCGATTCCCGCAGTGCATCTGTGCCAGCTTCCACTCACTGGCACAAGTTAAGGCAGACACAGGGCTGCTTATGCAGGGACTGGACACCCAATGGGAAGAGGTGGAGCGAGCCACTGCCTCCCCCCAGCACGCCACAATGCCACGGTGTGGCAGGGCAGGGCACCCAGTGCAGGAGCCAGCTGCATCACTTCATGCCAACTCAGGGCTCCCCTGCCCCAGGGGAATTCTCAGCTGGCCGGCTGTTGGTGCAGAACGGCCAGAACAGAAGAGATGATTCTGGGGCGGGGGCTTTGTATTTTAGGGGCGGGGCATGGTACCAATTTTCTCAGGTTCTCGTTTATTCCTAGATTCCATGGCCAGAAGGGACCACTGTCATGTAGTCTGACCCCCTATAGCCTCTAGTTAGCCGCTTTCCCTCTTACGTGCTCATCTTTTCCCAGGACGGGAAAACGGGATATCCCTGGGCTGGCCTGAGCTCCTCCCCACCCCGCACGGGGCTGGCCCAAGCCCTCCCTGTCTCCCACCCATGCAGGACGGGGTTGAAGTCCCCTCCCGCTGGGCCAGCCTCAGCCCTCAGACTGCCCGAGCCCTCCAGCCTCCCACCCACCCAGGGCTGGCCTGAGGTCCCCCTCGTAACTGGCACAGGGGGCTGGCCTGAGCCCCCTCACCACATGTGGGGCTGGTCCTCTGAGCCACCCTGCTGCCAATGAGCCCCCTCCTGTCCCCGCAATCCCCTTTCACCCTGCCAGCGGGGGTGGTGGTCCGAGCCCCCTTGCCACCTGCCCGCAGGGCCGCTGAGTCCCCGCTCCTCGCTGCACACTGGGCGGGCTGGCTTGCCCAAGCTGCTCTCCCCTCTAGCGCAGGGCTAGTGTTGCCACTCTGGGCCCTGCTAGGGGTCCCACCCCATGTCAGTTGGGAAGAACAAACAGGATAAATGCCCAGTTTCGTCAAAAAAGTTGGGACAGCTGGGACAGAGCCTAAAAAAGAGACTGTCCTGGCCAAAATGGGACATATGGTCATTCTACTCCCCAGTAATAGAGATTATGCCTATTGCATCTGTGCAAGCCCCGGGCATCGCGGTGCTCCACCGGAGGGGAGGGAGGGAGGGAGTGGAGCTGAGCGAACAGTTGGTGAGACACAGGGAGGATCAGACTCTCTCCCTGAGCCGCCTGGGCTCTGCCGGGGGAACATCAATAAAACCTCCCGAGTGACCCTCACAGGGAGCGAGACTGCCAAAGCAGCAACATGCTCAGTCATCCAGTGCTGTAGGACCAGACTTCCAAGGCACAGTGAATATATGCGATGCTCCCCGGACAGCTATCCATAATCGTGGGTCAGATGTACGAACACACGATTACCCCTGGAAATCTGGGCTTTATGACGTACTGGTGCATTGTGCAAACTGAGCCCACGGGCTCCTGTTAGTGGCTCTTTCGAATGGCCTGGGTGAGTTTTCCTGTGGTCCAGGACTGTTCAGTTTTGCTGAGGTCCCACTAGCCCTCCGAAGGCAAGTTCTCTCTGAAAGCCAAGGCCAAGGAAGAGTCAGCCAAACAGCGCCGGGCACAACACCCAGGATCTTCTTACAAACACTTCCCTGAGCTGTGGCTTTGCAAACCTTCCATTTGCAGCATTTGGATTTGGGGAGTTTAAATTAACGCTCATTAAGGGGATGGATTAATATACCTGCCTCTACCTTGCCCCCACACACAAGCCAATACCAACTATTCTAGCTCAGGAGTCCAGTACACCTCTTCTCCCCCCCCCCCCCAGTCATATGATTAGCTTAAAAATTGAGATTGACAAAAAGTTGTGGGTTCTTTTCATTTGCTGGCTGGCTTTTGGGCCTGTAGTGGTCACATTTTCAAGATTTCTCCCTTGTGCTGAGAAGCTGAAATGCTCAGTGCTAGACATTTTCATTTCAGTAGAGAGGTAAACAGAGTCTCAGATGATCTTCTGACTCCAGTAGCTGGTGCTTTAAGAACAAATATTACTTGGGGTCACACTGAGTCACAAGACTGGGCAACACTGTCTTGAAGTCGGTCTAACAGGCTGGTGCTACCCAAAGCATTCCTGAATATCGCTGCAGCCTAGGCCCAGTGCTGAGACTCTTAAGCAACAACTGCCCATCATGCAGAGTTGTGCTAAAGGGTGAGGTGGGCTTTCCCGGGTGCATGAACCAGGAGCAAAATGAAATCACCAGACCCAGTGCACTCACATGCAGTGCAGGTCAGCAGGCTGAATCCAACACATATGCCATCAGAAGTGACTAACAAGACAGGTGAGTTTCAGAACATGGTGTAAGCTCAATTCATACCTCCAAAAGGTGCTGCAAATGCTTGCACCAGGCCCAAATCTGGCCACGTTTAGCTCATGAGCTCTCTTATATTGTTGTTAACCATCTTACACCACACAGTTGGGAAACGGGGTGTTTGACTGTTCAGGTAAAAAACCAGAAGCTGTTCTACCGTTGATGTCACACCCAATGCTACAGGACCAGTAACACTAAAGGCGAACGTTGGGGAATTGCTCTATCCTTGTTTGAATTGATACACACATTCCTCTTACTCAGGGGCTTTTTAGGAACCTTCCAACCAGTGATGAATTATCTGATCATTTTCTCCAGCCAGAAAAATGCAAGAGAAGCAGTTGAGTAATAAAAATGTCTGCCACAAAATATTGCAGCACATATAATCATTTCTCAGCCAAACTGCCTTTCATTTTTTAAAATAAAATATTTTAGGCTTGTCTAGTATTTAAATGCAAATACCAACGTGGGGAGGGGGAGAATGCAAATGATTTTACAGCTTGGAAAAAAATTAAACCTACACAGATATCTGACCGCGAAGTTGCAGCCCCGCTGTTTTTGATGAGTTGCTTTTGAGGAGAGAAGTAGAACTTGGCTGAGACCTTGATGAAGGCACAAAGCTTCATGGACAGTTTCCTTGATACTGATTTTGTTTCTGTAAGGTATGCCAGGGATGGGAGGGGGGGGCTGATGGGTCAACCATTTGCTGGAGGAAGAGATCATCCAGTGGAAACCTAGAGAGAAGTTTCCATGCACCAGTACAGTCCTATAACTGAGGCAACCTCCCAGGAAACAGAGCATATCAAGACCTCTCAGGAGTGTTCAAATAACGGCTTTAATGGTAATATTTGTTCCCGAAGATTTTTAAAAAACATTAGCTGTTAAGTACAATAAGCAATTGCTGAAGTAATGCAACATCCAGACCAAGGCTCCACAGCAGGGCCTGAGAGTGGTGGGTGAAAGGCATTTGAACAGCACGTGGATTTTAACATGTGAAAGGAGGCTGATTTTTAAATTAAAGGAGGAGGGGGGAAAAAAATCACGTAGTGATTACACGGACTCATTCCGAACCACTGCAGTTGTTTGGGCTCAAATGATTCTCAGGGAGGGGAAAGAACAGATGAGGCTGGGGTAGAATGGTGGGTTTCGGCTTCCGTTGAAATGTCCAGCTGGGCATACAGGACCTGAGGTAGTCAGAAAATCTGGGAAAACAAAACTAGCCAGTAATTTCCCATCTTGTAAGAATCCCAGGGTGCTAGAGCATCTGTCTGGTAGATCAAACGCTGCTGTAAGAGCAAGAAGGCCACCCTGGCTCCCCACTGTCTTCATCTGCAGTACGTTAGACCCTAATTCTCCAACTAGATCCCTGTGCAAAGCCCTCATTGAAGCGATTCAGCAAGCTCTGCCCAGGCCTCTGCAGACCCACTGGCAGGATCAGCTAAAGCCAACAGCTTGGTGAAGAATGCAACAAGTCTGTGCTTTGAACAGATACTTACAAGCCCTCTGCTGATGCAAACGGCGTCATTTAGCAGAGTGAACCCTTTAGGCAGGTCTGCTCTCTGCTTTTGGAATGCACTGAACTTCGGCTTCCATTCCAAGGTATTCCAGCATTTTCACATAGGGTTCAGGTTGGTGCATGAAAAAAAAAAATTAAGGTGGTCTGTTCCTTTAAAAAAAAAAGGACCCCGCATGTGAGCATTACTGCCTGCCAGGTTTCAACTCTGTGCTATAATAAGTTGCATAAGAAATACCTTAAAGCCCCTGAGGAGAATATCTATGATATTAAGGTGCTATTCTTCATTAGAGAGAGACTTGTTTCTAAGGGAAATTCTTTCAGGGTGACATTTGGAGGGGAAATTAGAGGCATAATCTCCATTACACTATGTCTCCGTTCTTTGGAGGAGCGGGGTTCCCAGAAGCCATACGTGTCTCACTTGTCGCTCTACTCTCAGGAGATTCTGGCAGTGCCCGCCCAGATCCACAAGTCACTTCTATGATCTGCCTGTCGCGGGGTGCAGGACGACTGCATCAAGCAGTTTTTATTTTAGACACTGGATGAGATGGTCCTGTGATGCAAGCCAGCCAAACTGTTCACAGCAAACCCACTGACAGATGGATGACTGATGCCAGCTGTTGCCTCCTATACCTGGTAGGAACTTGACAATGGAGAAAAAAGAATTGTGCCATTATCTCCTGACAACCTGTGATCATGGATCAGTCGATACAAGACCATGATGCTTCTAGCAAGGTCACACCAACCTCTCACTCGTCGATATAAAGCTCAAGGAATAAAAGTAGACTTCCAATCTCAGTGATCAACCCAGCAGAAACTGGGAACTTTTTCATCAGTTTTCCATTGCACGGGGCATTGTTATTGTGTTATGTGATTTCACACTCAAAATAGACATCTTCCTTCTGTGCAAAAATATGTTTTCCCCTGTGTGAAATATTGCAAAGGTGGAGGGAGAGAGGATCATTCAAAAAGGGAGGTGGCTGTTAAAAAGGTAGTTGATGTTGCACGTGAAGGAACCACGGAAGGGGTAAGATTTCAGCTCAGTCGAACCATTTCTCTGACCGAGGGATTATTTACATGGCAGACTGGAGCTTAGTCGCCTTGAGGGGCCTGATTCAAAGCTCAGGGAAGTCACGGGCAGTCTCACCACCAACGTGAATGGGCTTTGGATCACACCCTAAACTTTAAGGACCTGACTGAAATGGCACCTAAGTCAACATAATAACTCCCACGGACTCCAATGAGCTTCGGATCAGATCCCAACTTGGTAATGACATTTTTAAAAATGATGCTGAATACAGCTCCTCTCTCCTGACCACTTCTGGAGCATGCAGGTCCCCAGCAGAGCTCACCAAAGGTGCTTATTGCAGTACAGAGCAGTCAGTGGAGAGAAAAGTTACCTTCAAGGAGACTGGCACCTTTGCAGTTAATGCCCCTAGAAAAAGCAAAAGAGGGAAGAAGAAGGGGCGGGAACACCCCTGAACCAGAAATCTTTTCAGCTCCTTCCAGAATGCTAATTGTAGCAGCAGGCAGGAGGGATGTCCCCCTTTGCCTGAGTGCTAAAGGCAGCACTGACTCTTCAAGTTAAGAACTGAAGTGGTATATTTGAAAAATAGGTATTGTGTATTTCCAGATCAGACATTAGAAAAAGTATATATATAAAAAACAGATCACAGAGAGCTACGGGGACAAAAAGTACAACTGCTTTTCTTTGTAATGTTTTCTCAGGGCTGTAGGAGGTTCAGAGTTACTGCAATGGTGAATATAAAACAGTGATTCCAGAGTCTCTCACTATAGAAAACCTCGTAAGGGGTCACGGTGGGGGAGTTTGAGGGAAGGGAAAGGAGAGATTCACAATGTGCTTTGTTTTAAATACATATTTACATGATTCATGGTCAATTTCAGAAGTGATCATTTAAAAAAGTTCCTACACAACATAAAAATGCAACAATTCTCCCAAAGTGGTTTCAACTTTTGCTGCTCATTAAAAAATTAGATATTTATTTGCAAATGTCTTAAAAAAGTGTGTTGGGTTCTCCCCCACCCACTGTTAAACTTTACAAATAGAAAGTTGTGTAACTGGTAACAACCCCTCAACAGAGAAAACCCAGATCTTCTGGACTCTTTCTACATGAGGGAGAACACTCAAAAGAAGTCCTGCTTCACTGTGCAATTCCAGTCCCAGAGCGAACGTTCAAACTTTGGCCTTTTGTCAGCTCCCGCCTGTTTTTTGTCCTCTGCTAAAACCAGGAAGAGTTAAACACGTCAGGAGTCCCTGCCATCAGATGGCAAAATCTTCATGGTCTGGAGGGCTAAAGGCGGCTGCACGGAGTATGTCCAAGGAATTGACTAGGATTAGGGTTCCTGTTAGATGTTTCCAGCGCTTGGTGATGGGGTTCTTCATCTTATCCAGCCCTATGTGCAGCTCCTGGATGACATCTCGGTAGCTATCTCCAATCTGATTGCTCCAGGTTAGCAGAAAGTCGTAGGCTGGTTTCCACATGGCCTGTGTAACATGCCGGAGAGGCAAAAAGAGAAAGCAAACAGAATTGAGAGATCTGTTCTTGTCACTTAGACTAGATGCTGCTCTGCTACAGAAATGTAGCCGTTTGCTGGGAATTTCTGTGGCTATTTCGGGGCACAGGAATGGCAGTACTAGAACAGGCTCTGGTCCAACTAAATGCTTTGGAGAACACACAACACTGGAGCGATATCTGCCCATTCAGGCCCCACTTCAGCAAAGTGCTTGCGTCCATCCCTATTCATAGGACCCTACCAAATTCATGGTCCATTTTGGTCAATTTCACAGTCATAGGATTTTAAAAATCATAAATTTCATGATTTCAGCTATTTAAATCTGAAAATTTCATGGGGTTGTAATTGTAGGGGTCCTGACCCTAAAATGTGTTGTGGGATGGGGGTCACAAGGTTAGCGTAGGGGGGGTTGTGGTACTGCTACCTTTACTTCTGCGCTGGTGGTGGTGCTGCCTTCAGAGCTGGACAGCTGGAGAGCAGTGGGTGCAGGCCGGGAGCCCAGCTCTGAAGGCTGAGCCACTGCCAGCAGCAACGCAGAAGTAAGGAGGGCATGGCATGGTATGGTATTACCACCTTTACTTCTACGCTGCTGCCTGCAGATCTGGGCCCTCGGTCAGCAGCCACCACTCTCTGGCTGTCCAGTTCCAATAACCTTGTGACCCTTTGTAACTCCTTTTTGGGTCAGGATTCCCGATTTGAGAAACACTGGTCTCCCCCGTGAAATCTGTATAGCTTAGTGTAAAACACACACAAAAGACCAGATTTCATGGTCTGTGACACGTTTTTCATAGCCGTGAATTTGGTAGGGCCCAACATATTCAGCAAGGGACTTAGAATCATAGAATATCAGGGTTGGAAGGGACATCAGGAGGTCATCTAGTCCAACCCCCTGCTCAGAGCAGAACCAATTCCTGACTAAATCATCCCAGCCAGGGCTTTGTCAAGCCTGACCTTAAAAACCTCTAAGGAAGGAGATTCCACCACCTCCCTAAGTAACCCATTCCAGTGCTTCACCACTCTCTGAATGAAGAAGTTTTTCCAACCTAAACCTCCCCCACTGCAATTTGAGACCATTACTCCTTGTTCTGTCATCAGGTACCTCTGAGAACAGTCTAGATCCATCCTCTTTGGAACCCCCTTTCAGGTAGTTGAAAGCAGCTATCAAATCCCCCCTCATTCTTCTCTTTTGCAGACTAAACAATCCCAGTTCCCTCAGCCTCTCCTCATAAGTCATGTGCTCCAGCCCCCTAATCATTTTTATTGCCCTCCGCTGGACTTTTTCCAATTTTTCCACATCCTTCTTGTAGCGTGGGGCCCAAAACTGGACACAGTACTCCAGATGAGGCCTCACCAATGACGAATAGAGGGGAATGATCATGTCCCTCGATTTGCTGGCAATGCCCCTACTTATACAGTCCAAAATGCCATTAGCCTTCTTGGCAACAAGGGCACACTTAACTCATATCCAGCTTCTCGTCCACTGTAACCCCTAAGTCCTTTTCTGCAGAATTGCTGCCTAGCCATTCGGTCCCTAGTCTGTAACAGTGAATGGGATTCTTCCATCCTAAGTGCAGGACTCTGCACTTGTCCTCGTTGAACCTCATCAGGTTTCTTTTGGCCCAATCCTCTAATTTGTCTAGGTCCCTCTGTAGCCTATCCCTACCCTCTAGCGTATCTACCACTCATCCCAGTTTAGTGTCATCTGCAAACTTGCTGAGAGTGCAGTTCACGCCATCCTCCAGATCATTAATGAAGTTATTGAACAGAGAACAAAAACAAACAAAAAATTACACACGTTCAGCTTCGATCAAGTGTTTATATTAGGGCTGTCAATCAATTAAAGCAATTAATCATACTGCTAATATTAGAATACCATTTATTTAAATATTTTTTGTTGTTTTCTACATTTTCAAATATATTGATTTCAATTACACAGATAACACAAAGTGTACAGTGCTCACTTTATATTTTTATTACAAATTTGTGCTATAAAAACAAAAGAATTCTCCTCGTACAAGTACTGCAATACAATCTCTATCATGAAAGTTGAACTTACAAATGTAGAATTATGTACATAAAAAAAACTGCATTCAAAAATAAAACAATGTAAAACTTCAGAGCTTACAAAAGTCCACTCAGTCCTACTTCTTGTTCAGTCATTCAGACAAACAAGTTTGTTTACATTTGCAGGAGATAATGCTGCCCACTTCTTGTTTACAATGTCACTTGAAAGTGAGAACAGGTGTTCGCATGGCACTTTTGTAGCCGGCATCATAAGATATTTACATGCCAGATTTGCTAAAGATTCATATGTCCCTTCATACTTCAACCACCATTCTAGAGGGCATGAGTCCATGCTAATAAGGGGTTCTGCTCGATAACAATCCAAACAGTGCAGTCCGACGCATGTTCTCTTTCATCATCTGAGCCAATGCCACCAGCAGAAGGTTGATTTTCTTTTTGGGTGGTTCATGTTCTGTAAAAGCAGCAAAGAATCCTGTGGCACCTTATAGACTAACAGAAGTTTTGGAGCATGAGCTTTCGTGGGTGAATACCCACTTTGTCGGATGCATGTTCTGTAGTTTCCGCTCTGGAGTGCTGCTCTTAAGATTTCTGAAAGCATGCTCCACACCTCGTCCCTCTCAGATTTTGGAAGGCACTTTGGATTCTTAAACCTTGGGTCTTAAACCACTGTAGCTATCTCACATTGGTACCTTCTTTGCGTTTTGTGAAATCTGCAGTGAAAGGTGTTCTTAAAATGAACAGCACGTGCTGAGTCATCATCTGAGACTGCTATAACAGGAAATATATGGCAGAATGCAAGTAAAACAGAGCAGGGGACATACAATTCTCCCCCAAGGAGTTCAGTCACAAATTTAATTAACGCATTTTTTTAAATGAGCATCATCAGCATGGAAGCATGTCCTCTGGAATGGTGGCCGAAGCATGAAGGGACTATGAATGTTTAGCATATCTGGTACATAAATACCTTGCAATGCTAGCTACAAAAGTGCCATGTGAACGCCTGTTCTCACTTTCAGGTGACATTGTAAATAAGAAGCAGGCAACATTATGTCCCGTAAATGTAAACAAACTTGTTTGTCTGAGCGACTGGCTGAACAAGAAGTAGGACTGAGTGGACTTGTAGGCTCAAGTTTTGCATTGTTTTGTTTTTGAGTGCAGTTATGTAACCAAAAAAAATCTACATTTGTAAGTTGCACTTTCACGACAAAGAGATTGCATTAGGTATGAGATTAACAGAAAAATACTATTTCTTTTATCATTTTTACAGTGCAAATATTTCTAATAAAAATAATATAAAGCGAGCACTGTATACTTTGTATTCTGTGTTGTAATAGAAATCAATATATCTGAAAATGTAGAAAAACATCCAAAATATTTAATACATTTCAATTGGTATTCTGTTTAACAGTGTGATTAAAATGGCAATTAATTTTTTTTTTGAGTTAATTGCATGAGTTAACTGTGATTAATCGACAGCCCTAGTTTAAATGCCATCAACTTCAATGAGGCTCAAAAGCATGCGCTTTGCTGAATCAGGGCCCAAGTCCAGATTCGGGCTGTTTGCTCATCAGCTCCTGATGCTTCATAGCAAGGCAACCCTGCTGCCACAACCCTGTAGCATGCCCAGCCACACTGCAAAGCTGGACCCGTGGGGAAGAGAATGACTGCTGGAGTCCTGCAGTGGTCAGATCTCAGCCCAGAGCACTGGTCCCTATTTCCACTAACAGAACATGAACAATGAACCCCACAAGAGCCTCTGGTTTGGGGAAAAACCTCAACTCAAGCCAGGGGGCAGTATCAGAGGGTGGGACAAACAGTTATTCAAACTGAAAGGGCCCCAGAATTTCAGTCAGCCATTGAGAGGTGCTACTTATTTTTAAAGGAACAGCAGAGAGATGATTGAAACTGCCCAGTGTCCAGCCCACCCCAACCCAAAACCACCCCATAAGATGTGAGTACCGAGCCTACACTGGCAGGCTCATTGCTCCACTCCCATGGAGGTAGGTGTGTGTGTCAATCACAAGCCATCAGCAGGAACACACGGATTTGTTCCCCTTTCGGAAAGGGAAAATTGGACAATTGTGAAAATGATGAAACACCCGATTCCCCTGCAGGCAGCTTCTCAGACTCAAACATCAATGGAGCTTCTCCTCTAGGGGCCACTTTCAGGCACTCACATCTCCTGATGGGAAGGAACCTTGTTCTGGCTTGCCATTGCCAAAGAAGCGCTCTTATTTGCTGACATCTCAGCCAAAAAACCCAAAAGGCAGCCGAAATCAGCCCTCAAGTGTTTGGTTCCAGACCATTGCACAACGCCAGTCACGCTTTCAGGGATTGTCAAATCTAGTCTCACCTCACTGTCCACCACTCCATTCCTGTCTCTGTGGGGGGCTTCGTAGGCATCCATCTGTTGTTTGGAGACCTTGGCTAGCTTCTCTGCCAGCTCCCTCCAACGCTGAGCCACTTCCACGGCTGTGGTCAGGAGCACAAAGTCCTGAATGAGCCTCACAACCAGCCCCTGGCAGTCCATTTTCAGCAAGGCCTGAGAGAGGATAGAGCAAACCAAGCAAAGGTCAGGTACATTCCCAGGGTTTCATCTTCTAGCAGCCACCAACAGTGTTCTCCTGGTACTCTGGCCCAGCAACCACTGAGAACAGTGACAACTCATTACTACAATGACAGCAGCACTTCATTCTTTGCTCTCAAAGCCTCTGAGAGAAGGAAGCCAAGGCCCTCCCTACCAAAATCCAACCCAATCTCCCCTTCTCTGAAGCCCAGCAGCAAGGCAAGTCTTGCGTTCCCCTTTCTGGCTGTATGGCTGGTTAAACAATCCCATCTGTGTGCACAGGGAAATCTCTTGGATCAATCATTAACTCCCCTCCCCCATACGACAGGTGGCGAAACAGGGTCACTGGACCTGCAGGAAGAATTATCTCATTAAGTGGATAAAGCACTTTGCCTTGATTTTAGAGGTAGGGCCGGGTGTTCTAGCCAGATCTTCTAGGCAAACACACTAAATATTTAGCTCCATGCTGCAGTTTAAGCCTGTAAGAACTGAGAAAAATAGCAGCATGTAATAAAGATAATTAACTCAACATGGTCAAAATACGTTGGGGTGATAGTGACCAGAGAAGAACAGAACAAAGCTTTCAATACAGAGGATGCAAGGATAAATGAACCCAGGTACTTGTTAATAACCAGAACATCTGCCAGCCCTGAGAAGGTGAGGCCTAGATCTGATGCCAATGCCACCCAGCTGCCTGGGCAGTTCAGAGATTTAGGTGGTGAAGGAAGCAGTCATTCTGCTGAGGACTCTGGCTCATGTTACACGGCTTTTGTCCTGCACACTCCAACTTTCTATTCATTAGACTATCTCTAAACTCTTAAAAGAGGAGAGTTTATTGATTTAAAAGCTGCGATTTCTGCAAACCCTTCTCTGTGGTCACTTCAACTAGGGAACCTGGAGTGGGAAGTTTTCTGCCTCTCCTACCTAGCCAATTCTTTGACCAGTAAATGACTGACATTGAATGAATCCAGAATTCCAGTGAAATTAAAGACTCAACACCATGTGACCACAGCCTTGTTTTGCATAGGACTGAGCAAAAAGGGATGCAACTTGCAAAAACAGACCTGCAAGTGCCAGGTAGGACTCTTACCCATGACTTTCAACTGGCCTAGGAAATTAAGGGCTTAAATAGTAATTAACAACATAGAATTACAAATTGAGGTCACTTCCAGTCCTACGAGAGGTCATCTAGTCCAGTCCCCTGCACTCATGGCAGGACTAAGTAGTATCAGAACATCCCTGATAGGTGCTTGTCTAACCTGCCCTTAAAAACCTCCAGTGATGGAGATTCCACAACCTCCCTAGGCAATTTATTCCAGTGCTTAACTACCCTGATAGTTAGGAAGATTTTCCTAATGTCCAACCTAAACTGCCCTGTCGCAACCCTATACATAGTTATGGTTCTGTATGGCCAATTGTCGGTCCGTGGCCATCTTGTTCTGCTAAAAGGACAAGGCAGCCTCCATCTTGGACCAGGTTCTTGTTCCACAGGAGAGGGCAGAGACCTAATTCTGCCCAGCAACACCGTGGTGTCGTGTGCAACCCATAGAGTGCGGTGTGCAACATTCTAGTGCTGTGTGCATTTTTCCCGCTCTTTTGCTTGGTCATCTAGGGGTCAGGCTAGTGCCTTGTGCAGAGATGCCAGTGTGCCGTGTGCAAATCCTGTTGGCATCGGGGGCAACAGTTCAGAGCCTGAAGGGTGTAGGAGCCAGGGACCAATCAGATGCTGACACGAGTGAGTGAGACCCTTCGAATAAAACTAGGTTTCCCCCTAAAATTTGTGTGGAGTGCCCACGTGTCAGCTGAAGGGCCTGATCAACCTTTCAGCCAGGGTCTCCTCTGGTAATAGCTAGCTCGTGTCGCTTTGGATTTGTCGTTTTGGATTTATTTCCATCAGCTCGTCATGCTTCTGGTGTCTGCTCTGCTGGTCAGCTGCGCCTGGAGTGCGGTATTTGCATTCTAATTTCTGACATTTTGCTTACCTAGCTTCCCCTCTTTTTCCCCTCCCTAACTCAGTACCAAGTCTGTATATAGCATATAAAAGTTGAATCGTTGTATTCTATAGTATTTGGCTAATAATTGCACAGTTGTCTAGTTTGTATATCTGTTCTGGGTTCTAGTAGATAGTTAACTATAGACTGTTTTAAGTTGTGAGAGTTACTGCTCTGTCTTTGTGTAGAGTGTTTGGTTCTGGGTGCTGTCTCCATCTGGGGATTAGCTGACCAAGGGGTTTCTGTCCCCGCGGTCTGAGTGAGTGGAATCTGCACAATCGCAGCCGCACCACACTCTGGGTAGAACCCTTAGTGTGAAAGCAAGGGCAGTTGAGGCAGTGGCCTGTGGGTCCCTTTTTCTGTGTTGCACCGGGCACCGCTCTGACGAACCTGATTTCCTTCTTGTGTAATTGGTGCATGTCTGTCTACTCAGTGTGAAGCAGTGAGCAGTATAGATTTGTATGTTAATGATTTTTAACATCCCAGCTAAGAATTGCCTCTCTCCCTTGGCCCAAGTTGCAACTTTCCCCCAAATAAATGCAGCCACTTGGCTTTAAACTTTATTCTGGTCTCGCCTGTTTTTCCTCTCCCAATACCAAAGCTATTCGAACCCGGATCGGTTTCGGACATGTCCTTGCTGCAATTTAAGCCCATTGCTTCTTGTCCTATCCTCAGTGGTTGAGAACACTTTACCTCCCTCCTCCTAACAAACTTTTACATACTTGAAAACTGTTATGTCTCCTCTCAGTCTTCTCTTCTCCAGACTAAAACAAACCCCGTTTTTTCAGTCTTCACTCATAGGTCATGTTTTCTAGATCTTTAATCATTTCTGTTGCTCTTCTCTGGATTTTCTCCAATTTGTCCACATCTTTCCTGAAATGGGGCACCCAGAACTGGACACAATACTCCAATTAAGGCATAATCAGCACAGAGTAGAGCAGAATTACTACTTCTCGTGTCTTGCTTACAAAGCTCCTGCTAATATATCCCAGAATGATGTTTGTTTTTTTGCAACAGCATTACGCTATTGACTCATATTTAACTTGTGGTCCACTATGACCCCCAGATCACTTTCCACAGTATTCCTTCCTAGGCTGTAATTTCCCATTTTGTACATGTGCAACTGATTGTTCCTTCCTAACTGGAGTACTTTGCATTTGTCCTTATTGAACATAGAAATGCCAGCCTGAATCAAACCTATGCTCCATCTAGTCCAGCATGCTGGCTGCTAAGCTGGCCAGTACCAGATGTTTCAGAGATTATGCAATAACCCATTAATGGACAATTACCTACCTATGGGGAAAATTTCATCTTCACTTCAGGCAGTTAGTGACTGATTTGTGCTCTGAAGTATAAGAGTTTATATCCCTTATTTACACAGGATTTAAAAAACAATTAACTGTAGATGAGAACATCTACCAGTGTCTAATCATTCTTTATCTCCTAAGCCCTTAGCCTCAGGGACATCTTGTGGCAATGAGTTCCACTGGTTGTATAAACATTCATTTCCTTTGCTCAGTTTTAAAGTTTGTTGCCTTTCAGATTCATTGGGTGCCCTCTGTTCTTGAGAGAGAAAAGGTAAGTGTCTCAAGATAGGTAGAGTGAAGGTTGTGGTTCCAGAGCTACCCAATGACACGCAGAACATGTCAAAGAACTTTAACAGGGATCTCAGCTCAACATTACGGTGAATACAAACAATACAACAATCCTGGGAATGCACACAGACTGAAAGGGAGGCCAAGTGGATAAAATCCCCCAGCAACATTTTAACTTTAAATATGTTTCTATGTGAATGTGCTACAAGTGATAAAATACTCCCTCAAATTGCCAAAAGGTTTGTTTCCTTTGTACATTCAACCACCATAACACCATCCTGAGGAGGAAATCATACAGCCAACACCATAGAGAACAGCACCCTAGGAAGAGAGAAAAGCAATGTCTAGTTCCTAAGCTTTAAACTACCAAATCTCTCAGGGCAAAGTTCCCAGAGGCCCACACATTTATCACCTAAGAGAGTCTATCTTGCTCCCCTGATAATCTCCCCTCCTGCCTGCCTTTGGCACTGCCTGCCTGCCTTTTGAAATGAACGCTCTAGAAAGCAGCTATAGAGCACTTGCATTGTCTTGCTCTCTGGTAAGCGGAGGCAGAGGGAAGGAGGACTACAATCAAGTTATGGCTGTGGAATTGCGTTAGCTCTTCTAACCAGAGCTCTCAAGGTATTCCCCTATCAACAGCGGAAGTAATAAACTCTCCTGTTAAGCAAACAAGGTAAGAGATTAAGGGGTATAAAACTTTATAAGTGTTATAAACTGCTCAGATAGGAGAGTGACGAGCCACAGAAATATACTGGAGTATCTTGCAGTGATGGGCCCGAACTCTGGAGCGACACTGTTGTATCAAGCCAACTGGATCAGTGCCATCATTTCCCGAGGAAGATTTAAGACCATCCCGACGGGAACCGGAACCAGCATTTTCGCCTCCCGTCCCTCTCCTGGAAACTGCCAAACAATGGTTCAAGCGCAAAGACACTGAACAAGTGTGAACTGTAGTATAGTTAACTACCAAACATGCCTACGGTCTCAGCTGTGAGCGCTCTCTGCAGAATCACCTCTGTGCAGCGACCCCTGGATGGGTCCTCTCAGGCAGCAAACACGGGACCTCGGCATCCGAAGCAAGAGTGCCCTAGTTCAAGCAGCAGCTGCTGCAAGGAGAACACCGCTCTTGCCGCCCGCCCCCTCCTCAGGCACACTGCTTGTCACAGAGCTAGGGGGTGCACTCAGAACCCAGGGCGTGTGGTGTGTGTGTGGGGGGGGGGCCTCTCTTTAGAGATGTCCCCAGAGTCCCTTGCAGCAGAGGCAGCCCAGCTGCTTAGCCCTTTCAGGCTCAGCAATCCCACCATTCCAGGGCCCAAAGGCCGGATCATTACCAGTGGCTCTGACTCTCCCGCTCCTCAATGCTACAAATCAGCTAGGAAGGAAGGAAGGAAGCCTGGCTTTGCAGTGGCAAAGCTGAGTCACTAATTGCACTTGAACACAAGCATTTTGCTGTGTTTCCTAGACAATCTGAGTTAATTACACATGTACAAACACAGAAACTACCCAGTACTTAGCAAACACTGCAGCAAGCCACTCTGATCTCTTCTCCAAGCAAGCCATGGCTGGGATGTTCAGGAGAAAAGATGCCTTGAGGAGGCAAAACGGGGGGGTCCTTCATGAATTCTGTGGACTCAAACGCACAAAACCCTGATTGTAATACGCCTCTTATTTAAAAACTGTTTTAAGATTTGCAGCTGCAAGCAGTTTCGCAGGCGTCTTAAAACAAGTACTGTAATTGTGGCTGTCCGTAACAGAATCATTTACTAATTTTCATTAATTGATCTGTAAGCACCCATGGGTGTGCACACTAGGGTATATGTGTACAAATATATAACTGGTCCCTGTGCCAAACCAGACAGCATTTTCCCAGCCTGACTTTTAGAGAAATAAATCAATTCTATTTTGATGGCATAGTGAAAAGAGGGGACTGTTTCTTTCAATATTTCATGAATTTGGTTATTCATGAATACGGCTTTATGATGACTTCTCTGTAAATGAGTTTTTGGGTAATTCCCAGAGTCTGTGTGTCTCCTTATTTAACCCACACTGCTTGTGGCTTGCCATTAGATTTAACTACCCATTCAAATGACTAAAGCATAAAGGGTCCACAGAATCTCAGCTTTTCTGGATGTTTCAAGCCTTCCACTTTTCCAGCTGAACTAAGAGTAAACGGATGCCACCAAGTCTTAGGAGCAACCCGAAGCAATATGTATCTGAGAGGTGTGAACAGCCCCAATTCATCCCAGTGGATTAACTCTGAAACATACAGATGATGACTGGAATATCCATGTCGCTCATGTCACCTCTGATCATTTTAGCAGAAACACTCAGCTCAGGTACTTATGCCCCAGCCCTAGATTGCCTCCCATGGTGCTAAAACCCCAGCTGTCCCTTACCCAGGGGCAGTTTCACCCCCCACCCCCCCCACACACACTATAGTTAAGATGTTGCTATGAGTTGTAGATACAAAAAGGCACCAAAAGTGGAAAGTGTGGGGACAGAGTAAAATAGATAAAAGTCAGCACAAATGTGCTGTTGTACTGAGGGTGCTATTCATGGGCCCCTGATGCAAACCTGGCTGAAAGTGAAGCCAGACCAGTGCAGGAAAGTAAAGCCAACTGAAGACTTAGCGTTAGCAGAAGGGGCTTGGAGTGGAGACAGAAGGGAGGATGGCCGTGACAGAGAAAAGCAGCCACAATCCAAGTGGATGCGGTGATGGTTTGAGGAGAGAGAAGGGGATTATGGGACCCACCTCCCGCCCCACCTTGCCCCTTCTGCAGAATGCTGAAGTGAACGATGCAACAAGCAAAAGAACTTGATTGGTTAAAAAGGAGAAAAGAACAAGAATTCTAATGTCCAGAGTCTGTCCAGCACTAAAACCAGGCCAGGGCCCATCAGGGCTGAGCCTTGGTACTTCTTTACCCCCATGAATACAGCTGGAAATTGCCAGCCAATGAAGGCAGCTCCACCACCCCTGGGGCTGAATCCCAACAGTGCATCCAAGTGGGCTCTGCTCTCTCTACATCACCATTGTCCTCTGCCTTGGACCTCACATCGTCATTCGCATGGGAGCTGTGGGAGCACAGCTGGTGCACAACACCACCAGATCAGAAGGGCTGCGTTTTACACGCATTATGCATGGGGGAACAACGAGCCGTGCTGTAAGACAGTGGAGAATCAGGCCTCTGGCTCATAGGTAACCCTTGTGCTGCAGCACTACAGGGAGCTTCCTTGCTTTATTCCCTAGCACGAGGAGGGCCAAGTGGAGCCTGGTGAGTGTTGCTGAGCAGGACAGAAAAGCGAGCGCCAGCGTGGCGGGTGGTCGGCAGGCGAGACTGGGCGCGAATGAGCAAGGGGCCAGAAGAGTAGAGAGTTTATAAGAGCTGAATGAAAGATTGCAGAACCACAGCACTAGCAGGTCAAGTGTGAGAGACTGGATTGAAAGAGGTGAAAAACAGGAGAGGCACCCGGGGGTTTGTCAGGGCAGGACACGTTCACAGCAGCTGAGCAATGTTTCTGATGTAGATGCACGAGGATGAAAGAGTCCATTAGTAACACCACGCACCCCCCCCCCCCCCGCAAAGGCCACAATGCGGCGGGGACCGTTCAGGACAGCAAGAGCAACTGCAATAATAAAAGCAAATACTGCAGATCATCTCTGGTCTTTGGAGAGCTCATCCCTTTGCTGCAAAAACACATACAATTAAATCAGATACATTTGCTTTCAAAGCGATTACTGGTCCAGCTGGGATTAGCAGGGTCACAATAGACTTTAATCCTGAATCAGGCTTTTGTAGCTACACTTGCCGCCTCCCCCCCCCCCCGACCCCAATACAAGATAGCAAAACACAACGATTCATCTCTTAAAATACACTCCAAATATTCTGGTTTCCACTGACATCAGGATAAATCTGCAGCCTGATCATGGCTGTACTATTATTGCCACTGCTTTAAAGCACTACATTGACAATGTTCATCAAAGTATTCATTAACCTCAGAGCTCCCTAGCATGCAGTGCAGCACAGAACGGGCTTTGAGATTCAAATGATATTTCAAAGCAGTGCCGATGAAAACACATTTAAAAAAAGACATCTAGAGACACAGTATTTGCATCCCAGCTCAGAAAGGCAGAATCCCATTTCCAATCTTCTAATCATGGAAAATAGCATCTGAGCAAAAGGGGAGTGGATTGCCCAGAGGGGAATTCAGTACAAAGCTTTGGCTGCTATTGAGCGACACGTGCACTGCACACAATGGTGTTGGCAGAATCATGCAAATCTCCCCTCTCCCGCTCTGATTAATTTACTGACTCTCCTCTGCACGCAAGACTCATTTCAGTTTATGGAAAATCCATCGGTATCCCCAAAGGAGACCGCGTTGATTGCGGAGGGTGAGAAAGCCATGGGCCTGATTCTCCATCAGCTCATGTGGTCAGCGATGCAGCTGGCATCCTGCCTAGAGACTGGGAAGATGCACTTGGTGTGAGAGAAGTGATGAAGTTTGCAATGCAGCTGACCAGTTGTCCTGGCTGATCCCTGCTCATGGCTCTGACACCAACTTGCTGGTGGTCATGGTGAACTCCAACCCATCCCTCGGTGCCTTCCTTTCCCCTTTTGTGAAGTGGAGTAAATGCTTCTTCCCCATTATTCCCCAGGGGAGTGGTAATCCTGAATGAATTAGGGTCTGCCAGCTGCTCTGCCAGCCCCAGATGGAAGTAGTTATGGAAATGCAGAATTTTTTTTTATTAGTTAGGTTTCAGAGTCGCAGCCGGGTTAGTCTGTATCCGCAAAAAGAACAGGAGGACTCGTGGCACCTTAGAGACTAACATTTATTTCAGCATAAGCTTTCGTGGGCTACAGCCCACTTCTTCGGATGCATAGAGTGGAATACACAGACAGAAGATATTTATACATACAGAGAACATGAAAAGGTGGAAGTCCCATACCAACTCTAAGAGTCCAATCAATTGAGATGAGCTATCGTCAGCAGGAGAAAAAAACCTTTGAAGTGATAATCGAGATGACCCATAGAAGGTGTGAGGAGAACTTAACATGGGGAAATAGATTCAATTAGTGTAATGACCCAACCATTCCCAGTTATTTTATTAGTTAGTGACTCCTGATGCCATTGAAGTTGCAAGACACTCTAGAGGTTCGAAGCATCCTGACGCATTGGAGAACACTACTACATATATTAGTCCGCGTCCCACCTTTCTGCAGTGCCATAAATAAAGGTAGCTAGCAGGGGAGGTGGTGGTGGTACAGTAATTTTCACTATTAGAAAACCCAGAACTCTAAAGGGATGCTAAAATAAAGGAGTGATCTAAAGTAAAGCTATGATGGAAAAGCTACCCACTGCCTTTGAGAACAATCCAGGAAGGAAGGGGGACGTTACTCTGCTTTGTACACTGGATTTCTTTAGGGCCAGGAGCTCTAGCCAGACAGCTGGGATGTGAATTCATGAACATTTCCTCCCCACCCCCCAGATTAGAAACCTGTAGCCCCCTAGTGTCATGTGACACTTCTGCTCCACTCCTAGCTACTGATGTCTTGGAAATAAGTCCTTACCTAAGCAGATATTCTCAATGAGGCCATGTGTCCCATTCAGCATGCCAGATCCAAGTTATGCAACAGGAAACCCAGCTTGATATGGCCCCAATCCCACACCCTTTCTTTTCCTCCTGCCCCCCAGCACAGCATCCCTCCCCACTTTATAGTAGCATCACTTCAGTTCTACCCTGCCCAAGCTTTCGATTTTTGGGGCACTACGGAATTTTGTATTGCACACCCAATTGCCCTGTGGCCGAGGGCAGGGGAAAGTGACGAGTTGGAGACGAGCCAGGCTTTGCGCACTGGAGAATACATCTCTCTCTCCACCTTTGGACAGGGGCAGAGCTGACCCTAAATTTGAGGTAGGAGGGCAATACTCCTTAGTCCACACTCCAACATACCTTGACAGTCACTAGCTGATCCTCCCCACCCCTTTGCAGGATCTGCCAGTACTGCCCAGGCTGGAGAAGGCCATTAGCTTTCCATGGCCACACTTAACTAGTGCCCTGCTGACAGAAAGCACACTCCTCACGCTGTCTGGAAGAACAGAGGTCGTCTGCCGCTAAACTGTCTGCTAACTGTGGCAGGCCCCCCAGCATCAGGTACGCTGGACACACTGTGAAAGTGATTTTCACAATCAATCAGAAGCACCGGAGGAGATTTATTTTTTTTAAAACAAAGTGTAGATTTTGGAACAGCTCTAAAGAAAAGCATGATTATAAACAATGTGTCAGGACACGAGAACCTTTATCCTCTGCACGAGTAATGGGAGAACCTAAAAGCTTAGCATCAAAAGCAGCTGCCCTTTGATGCTAACAGGCAGTTCAATCAGAGGGGGCTATTACCCCACACCTTTTATTTTGTGCATTTCACCTGGGCCAAACAGAAGTGCTGTGGCACCATTTTGCCTGATTGAGGAATATAGGTTCCTCCTGGAATTTAAACACTTAGAACCTTGCAGCCAAAGGCACATGTGCAGCTGTTCTATGTCCATATTAACACTGAGGAGCTTTGGAGTGAGTCCCATGTTGCTGCTCTGCAGCTTTGTGCTAATTCAGCTGACTGGGGCTGAGCCCAAGAAGTGGGTAGGATGCTGCTGCAGTGCCCTTGGGATGGGAGGTCATAGGCAAGCTATTCCTTTGCCTTCTCAGCTCACGCGTGTTTGATGCATTGAGACAATCATCCAGGGCCTGATCTTTTCCCAGCGGAACAATTCCCACCAACGTTAGTGTGTGAACTGCATCAGGCTCCTTAATTCTCAATTGGGTCTTGCCTCCACCCTGGCCCCTATATGACGCTATCAGCATATAGGGGACTCAGCTGGTCAGGAGAGAATTCCCCCAGCATGAACCTAGTAGGGCCACATGCGTGACCCAATGCTGCCCCAGGGAGAAAGCCTGGTAGCACCCAGCACTATGGCAACCTGCTCAAACTTACACCACAGCTGTTTTGGCCCTGCACCAGCCCAGAATGCAGGTGGTGCAAAGGAGGCATGAGGCCACCTTTAGCTCTCTGCTACTCCGAAGCTGCATGTCTCAGGAGGCGCTGCATAAGGTGTGCACTTACTTTGTCCCTAGAACATAACTGTTACTCTGAGGACATCAACAGTGCCAGAACCTGTTTCCAGAGGTCTGAGTTCAACAACTCCTCCTCAAACAGCCTGATTTAATGGGATGGAAAATTCATTTTTGTACAAACCTCAGTACTGGGCCAACCATCGTACTGTGCATGAGAAGTTATAACATGCTGTGATTTTCTTCTCTTCTAGCATAACTAGTCGCACCCTGAAATACTGAATGTCAGGAAAGCAATATATTGCTAGAAAGGGCTAGAATGATAAAAACACTAGTAATTCCAAAGGGAAGTCATTATCTCAAAGATACAACAACTCTGAAGAACCTGGCCGTATAGTTACTGCTTAGTGAATCCACTAGAGTTTCACTTCATTGCTCCTTCTAGCAGCAACAGCTCGTAGGACATGCTGAGCTACTGGGCAAAATGTTAAGAAGCAGATAAGTGCCTACATCACTTTGAAAAAAATGCTATTTTGGAAAGCGTTACTCATTCTCTAACCGAGGCTTGGCGTGGACTGAGAGTACATACGAGGCCTCTGAACTAGGAGCACGCTGGGCATCTTAAAACCGAAGGAGAACAAGAACTGCTACTGTTCTGAACCAATGGAACACGTGTGATCATCTAGCCTGAGCTCCTGCATAATACAGGCCAGAGAACTCCCCCAGAATAATTCCTTATGGAACTAGAGCCGAGATTTCTTAGAACAGCCAATCTTGATTTAAAAATAGTTAGTGAAGGAGAAACTACCACAACACTTGGTAAATTCTTTCAGTGGTTAACGACGCTCCCTGTTAAAAATGTACCCCTTATTTCCAGTCTGAATTTGTCTGGCTTCAGCTTCCAGCCATTGGGTCATGTTAGACCTTTCTCTTCTAGGTCCATTGATGAATATTTTCCCCCAAGTAGGTATTTATAGACTAATCAAGTCAACCATTAACTTTCTCAAGCTAAACAGACCGACCACCTTGAGTCCATCACTATAAGGCATGGTTTCTAAAACGTCCATCATTTTTGTGGCTCTTCCACAAGAATGATAAAATGTATCATTCATATCATCCAATTTATCAACCTCCTTCTTGAACTGTGAACACCAGAACTGGACACATGATTCCAGCAGCACCATTCCCAGATACAGAGAGAAAAAAATATCTCCACTCTTACTCAAGATTCCTGTTTGTGCATCCAAGGATTGCACTAGCCCTTTTGACCACCGCATCGCACTGGGAGCACATATTCAACTGATTATTCACCATGACCCCAGAGTCCTTCCTTCCCAGGAGTTCCCCATCTTGTAAATACAGCCTACATGCTGTTCCTAGATGCATCCATTTGCATTTGGGCGTATTAAAAACACATTGTTTTCTTGAGCCCAGCTTAGCAAGTGATCCAGATGACTCTGAATCAGCGACCTCTTCTCTTCATTATTTACCACTCCCCCAGTCTGCGTCACCTGCCAACTTTACCACTCATCGTTTTGAGAAGTACTTCCATTCCAAACTATTTGTAGGTAGTTACTTTTGCACACTGCTCCTTCACTTTTGGAAAGTCATTTTTCTTGACTTTAGGATGATAGAAGCCTGTATTTATTGCTTTTCCAAACCAAAAACCAATTTGTAAGTGAAATGGTGAGATCAGAGTTTAATCCATGGGGTTCTTCTTGAGAGCAGATACTGGACAAAAAAGAAAGATCATATCAATGGATACAAGAGAAATCACCACCTTTTAAATTTTAATAAAGTATTACCCTTGAATTCTCATGCCTTGAGTCTTTCCTTAGATCAAGCCAAATCATAATTGCTCTGGAAGCACAGGAGGATTATACCTCTAAAACTGATTTCTGAAGAAGTATCCACTTGCTCCAGGACGCGAGCCCATCTTTTATCAAGAGGATCTTTCACAGTCAAAAACCTTAAGTGGACTGAAGCCTTCATGTAGAAGGCTGGGGTTGGTGCTAGCGACTCAAAAGATTTAAGACTCTTTGGGAGCAGTAGGTTTTTGGCAACTAGTAAGTCTCACTGTTATTTCATTATCTTGTGACTATTCAGACAGAGAGAGCGTTTTCATCCTTTCCTTCTCATTTACGTGAGGCACAGCAGCAACAAGACCTACAAGCCATCCGTGCCCTTTAGAGCCAAAGACAATGAGTCCAAAGTAAAACTCATTTAACTACTACAGTTCTTCACTGCAATAAAACAAACTAAAAGAGCTCCCAAAGCATTTAAGAAGATGAGTAAATATTTAATTTTGGTCTTATCAAGAGTCCGTTTACATCCATGAAACAGAACTACACACACTGAAAACAGGCTGTTTCTAAGACAAAACCATAACCACCGTCTTAACCCCTTAGAGAACTTTCTACCTTCCCACCTCCACTCTCTCACAACTTCCCCAGTAAGCAAAGTCATGCAGCACCTCCTAATGTCACCAAATCCAGGGAGGAACACACAGTCCAGGGCCAAACTCCCCTGCCATGAGGATGTCTTGCCACCAGCTCTGTCTCATTTATAGCAAGAGGGGCTGTTCGCTGGAGCAACTCAGATGATCCAAAGTGCCCCAGTAGCACACTGGAAAAGATGCAATCTTTGAGGTATCCAAAGTATTTAGGACTTTCAAAGTCAAGTCAGCATCTTATACTTCACCTGGAAATGCACTAGCCAGCACAGATCACAGCAGCAGCAAAAACTCTACTCAGTTTACCACTCAGAGTATGTTTTCATAGAATCATAGAAGATTAGAATTGGAAGGGACCTCAGAAGGTCATCTAGTCCAACCCCTTGCTCAAAGCAGGACCAATTTCCCTGCATTAGCCTGGGCTATTATGCCCCTAACTCCCCACCCCTCTGTCCACACACAAAACCCTTTCACCTGAGTTTGGTGGTGCTTGAAACTTGGGCTAGCTGGCCTGGCTGGAGTGTGGAGCTCAGGTGCCACTTACTCTCTGATTGGTAACGCGGCCACATTGCAATGAGGACGCAGACTAAGTCGCTCAGTGCCGATAGTCCTCGAATGCCTTCCCACAATTCCCCCACAAGGCCAGAAGGACAGACACGTGCTCCACAATTCAACGGGAGGCGGGGGGGGAGAAGAGGAATCAGAGCAGCACAGCTGGCTGCAGTACAAAGAGCCATGGAATATGTCCCCAGAAGTCCTAGCAATGCACCCAGGGAACGCAGCACCAGTGAGGAGGACACAGTAACTCAGGTGGGGCCTTGCAGTGTGGCTGCTCACATCCAGGCAACGCTAACCCAGTGGCCCAGACTGTGGTGCCCATCGCCCAGGTAAGCTTGTCTGGGAACGCAGACCTTTAGCCAGAGTGGTTTTTGCAGAGCTCAGGTGGTGGGTGACTTTTTAAGTCCTATTTACTTCGAGCTGGATCTGTGTAACCAGAAAGCTCCAGCCAAAATTTTCAGCAGATTAGTGATTCTGGGTCCTTCAGTTTTTGGATGCCTGATTTTTCAGGGTGTGCTGACTGAGCACCAGCTCAAGGTGCCTCCACCTGGGACCCAAAAGCTACTAGCCGTCACTTTTCAACATTTAGAGTTCAGTCTTCTACAGCTGGGATAACAGCAGGTAATGGACTCTGAGCTATAAACCCTTCTAGTGGTTCTGAACTCTTAACATTACACAAGACTGTTCCGATCTCTCCCACCACCCTGCTAATTGGGTTCCTGGCTTCGTTTTGTACGCTCCTTTGCATGTGTGAGCATGCGTGCACAGTTCACAGGGATCAGGAAACTTCTATGCAACTTTAACAATTATTTTTAAAAAACCCACTGCTGCACTGGCAAGGGTTGGACGACCCTACTCTAAGTGAATTGCCTTTGTAACGTCCCACTTTTTGGATCAGGATTTTAATAAAGCTGCATTCAAAAAGCAAGACAAATCTGGTTATTTTTAGAGGAAGCTCAGTAGCTCCCCAAGAGTCAGGAGATTCTGGTACCCCCAGGAAATAAGTAAAGGGAAAAATACAGCTGCTGAATGTCTGTGAGGGCCAACAATGAGGAACAGAATTTGGCCTGTAGGAAAGAACTGCAAGTATATCCCTGTAAGATTGCAGAAATGTGGGAGCCCATGGATTTTTTCAAACCCTCTCTTCCATTGTTAAATGCTCATTTGCCTGAAAATCTCACCCCCAATTTTGAATGAAGAGTTCCCTTGGCAGGAAAGGTGTGGGGGGGACCCAAAACCTGTTTTTGCTTTTGAAGCAGAAGAGACTCTGGGAGAGCTCTGGGGAACGGTCATGATCACCAGACGGCGCTGAAGCTAGGAATGGGTTAAACTGGCCTCTCTGTGGGAAACGGGTTCATCTTGGCGTCCTTCCATCCTACATCTGTTCCCTTTGGATTAGTGCTTATATCTCACAGTACTGCCCCCCGCCTCACGATATTCTCTTTTCAGCTATAAAAATAGCTCGTGGCCCTTGAGTAGCCTGCCCCATTTGGCTTTCCGCATCAAGGATTCTGTCTGAATTCCTTTCTACCTGTCCCTTTCTTAAAGTAGAATTTGTGTTTCTTTGTTCTTTTATTAAACACAAGGGTTGTTTTGGTTTTTTTTGGATGCATCCATACCCTTTTCCTTTTGAGCAGAGGCCTACTCAGCAAGAACCCTTCTTCAGCGTTGCTTTTCCTTTGAGTAAGAACTTGTGCTTTGAAGCTTTTCAATGATCTCTTGAGACACTTCAGCATTTGGGTTGCCATTTTCCATTCCTATCAATGCCCTTCTGTGCAAAGGTGACTGGAACTTCGTGTTCCAGTCACAGGCCCATTCCCACAGGCTCAAGCAAGATTGCTGCCTGCACTTAAAGACACAAATGGAGGAATGCCACAAGCAGGTATTAAGAGGATCCTTTCTCTGGTGGATGGCAATTTAAACTGTCTAAACAGACAGTCAGGTAGAAGGCAGATGGAGTAGCCTGTCGTGGCCGATTTTTAAGAGCAGGTTAGACAAACACCTGTCAGGGATGGTCTAGACAATACTTAGCCCTACCTTGAGTGCAGGGGACTGGACTAGAGACTTCTCAAGGTCCCTTCCAGTCCTATGATTCTGTGATGTACAAAAATAAAGTAGCACCTGTACTCAAAGTAACAAAAAACTGACATATGAAGCAAAGGGAAGTAAGGCTTCTCAGTCTCTTGGGAAGCATAGAGAGGAAGTGCAGGGGCAGAATATTCTCTCATTGACTAGAGAAGAACAAGCCATACATGGTTGGGAGCAGAGATGGGGGCAAGATTACACCAGGTTTGTGCATCCTGGCCTATGTAAAACCCTTCCCCCTACTCCTCTTCATTCTCATTCACCTCCCTGCTGAGGCGAACATTTCCATGTCAGTAGTAACAGACTGACGTTTTGCTACTTCTGCGTAGTTAGGGGTGTTAGGAATCGCACAACTGAGCGAGGAGGCTGGGCTCAAAATGCCCCCTGGCTCAAGTGGACAATAAAGAGTCTTGAAAACGCCCGTTGACAACAGATCTGAGCTAGTTCCTAGGCAAAGCCTCTTCACATTCACTCCACAGCCTGCATCTCTGCTAGACTTCATAAGTTATCAAAGCAGAAGGGGATGCTACAGCTTTAAGACACTTCAGCTAAAAATGTCGCTCCTGTCTGTCAGATATCTTCATCCATGGAGCAGAGGGATGCACCTGGCAGCTCTCTGTCACCCTAACAGAGCAGCAGAGCTGGAATGGTGTGGCAGGAAAGAAAGAAAACTTGAAAACCTGATTCCCGGCCTTCCCCCACCTCCATGCACCACAATATATAACCCTGTGCTGGAGTCAAGAACCCAGCATCTTTCTTGGACCTCAACCTAGCCTCAATCCTCTCCCCCACCCACTCAGCATTTGTCATCCTTGCTTTGGCCTTGTTTAAGCCTAAAATTTTCTTTTTAATATAATTTCTTGTCCACCTGCTGCTTCTCTTCCTATTGGCTGGCTTCTGTACGGACTCTGCATGGCTGCTAGTTTAAACTATGGGATCTTAGCTATCAAAAGTTTAACACTGCAGATTGTGGGATGATTTACAAAGGATCAAAGTGACAATTTAAATATGTCTAAACCCATCTATCTGTCACAGCAAGCTCTAGTTCGACAGCACTATATATTTTTTTTAGTTTCCCTCAATCAATTATATGAGCAACTTTCACTGTGAAGTTACAACAGACACCATACCTGAATTTGAGGAGATCTTGACTGAGCTTTTCAAAGCAATCCAGGAGATTTAGATACATTAGACTTAATAGCTGATGTTTCAAAATGCTCTAGACCAGTGGTTCTCAAAGCTGGTCCGCCACTTGTTCAGGGAAAGCCCCTGGCGGGCCAGGCCGGTTTGTTTACCTGCCACGTCTACAGGTTCGGCCGATCGCAGCTCCCACGGGCCGCAGTTCGCTGCTCCAGGCCCTTCCCGCAGCCCCCATTGGCCTGGACAGTGGGAGCCGCGATCGGCCGAACCTGCGGACGCAGCAGGTAAACAAACCGGCCCGGCCGGCCAAGGGCTTTCCCTGAACAAGCGGCAGACCAGCTTTGAGAACCACTGCTCTAGACTGCTTTGAAAAGTTCAACCCTAATTTTACGATTATTTATTCACTTTTAATTAGTTCATTAGGCAGCTCCTATGATCATGTGAATTCCAGTGAAACTCAAAGGGCTCCACTACTTTCTCTTTGGGGTCCAATATTTTCCCATTCTCCATAGTGATATCAGATGTAGGTAGGAGTTTTGAAAAGGGCTTTTTTAATTCTGCTGAGGTATCAGAGGGAATAGTCACAAATGAATCCCTGAACACGCTAGATTGGGGAGCCATTACTCAACTACATCCTTTCTTCATGATAATGAACACAGCTTACACCTAATCCTCAACATTCACCACTCCTATTAAATGACAAAGATGTGAGTTATTACATATTTCGACCCATTTTATCTATGAATAATTTAGTTCCCAGGCCTGAAACCACCAAGAGAAGCTTTTGCTATTCAATAGTTAAGTTTCTATTTAAAAAATGTGATTCTCTGTTGCTTAGTTATCTGCTTTTGTGAGAGACACCATTTCAAGAACCAGGAGTGCCGCAAAACTGGTCTAAAATACAAGCCCTGAATGTCTTTGGCTTGTTTCCTGTGAACCACACAGAGATCTGCTCTGCAACAGCAAATTTTCAGTGAGATTTTCTAAGGGCAACTAAGCGAGAATCACAGGATTCAAGTTTCCCCTGAATGTAAACAGAAGTTTATTAGAACATTGCTGGTTAAGCCATATTTTTAGATATGACTAACACGGCTACCCCTTTGATACTGTATGAGTACTCCATTGGTCAGGATGAGCCATGTAAATTCAAGCTGCTACAGTCACCCAATATGCCTACCTAATCTACCTAATATGTTTAGACGAGGTTCAGGGAAAGAGAAGGCATAACCAGCAGGAAAATCCTTGTTTTTTAATCCTATATAAAAGTGAAGACGTAGAATTCTTTCTTCCCAGTTGCAATATTTATAAGAACCCTTTGCTATACTTCAGTGCACGAGGTTTTTTAATTGACAGTTAACCAGCATATTCCAGTACAGGAGTCATTTTTAATTTCTTGCTATATGACAGTTTGCTGTCTTATTACAGGCTCCCACATAAAACCTCCGAACGGCTGTTGAAGGCCAACAAGCTTTAACAAGCTCTTTTTGCTTTAAGTTGTTTCACCTCTATGACTCTTCATGGTATTTCTTAAAGTATATATTTATTCTTGGCTTCAGAGCACTAATGACCACTTAAAAGTCAAAGACTACTGAAGCTAGTGGAACAATTTCCAATTACTTCAATGGGCTTTGGATCAGCTACCTTTTAAAATAAACACATACGTCTACGTATCTGCCTAAAAGCCCACAGAGGCTCTGAACATACAGTGTCCACCACTCAGAGAAGGATTGTGAAGTGCCTCTATAGCTATGTAACCATCAATGGCCACCCTCCAATCTGGAGGTACAGCTTCATTTGCATTTTGATTAACATTTTAACTGTGGAACAGCGAGCAGCCTGTTCAAGATGTTTCACTGCAGCTATGGTGCAGTATCGCACTATGCTTTACTGATCACAATAATTCCCTATGCTGTTAGGGAATAGAAGACTTATAAACTGCCCTAACAGCTAAGTCATTTTCACTGAACTCCACTGAGAGGCAAAGTTATCTATTGGATGGTGCACCGGAAGGAATGTCAGGAGACCTGGGTTGGATTCCCAGGTTAGCCACCAACCTGGTGTGAGACTTGGGCCTTGGCTACACTGGAGAGTTACAGCGCTGGTGGTGGCTTTACAGCGCTGTAACTCACTCCCTGTCCACACTGGCAAGGCACATACAGCGCTGTATCTCCCTGGCTACAGCGCTGCTTGTACTTCACCTCCACGAGAGGAATAAAGAGAGTATAGTGCTGCTGCTGCAGCGCTGGGGTGCCAGTGTAAACAGGGAGTAATCTTAGTACGCTGTTACTGACCTCTGGAAGCTTCCCATAATGCTTTTAAGTGAAGATAACTCTGTTTTGTTGTGATGCCTCTTTGTTTCGTTGTGAACTCCGGGCTCCGGAGCTGCTTATCAAAAAAACCAAACACAGCCCGTTTGCTGTGAATGAGCAGAGGCAGGGGGCTCCCTTTGGGACGCCCACAGCTAGTGTTTGCTTGAGGAGAGGGGGAGGGAGGGGGCTTGAGGAGAGAAGCAGCGTGGCGGGTGGGGGTCCGTTTCGGAGTGGCTGCTTATCTGGTCTGTGAGGAAAAAAAACAAACAGTTGCTGTTTGCTTTCAGTGAGTGAGAGAAAGAGGGGTGGGGGAGGGGGTCAGAACTTGCAAGGCAGGGAGCTGACACAGTGTCAGCTCCAAAAATCCACTCTTTCTCTCCCCCACGCTCCCTGTCACACTCCACCCCCCACTTTTGAAAAGCACGTTGCAGCCACTTGAACACTGGGATAGCTGCCCATAATGCACCGCTCCCAGTGCCGCTGCAAATGCTGCCAATGTGGCCATGAGAGTGCGCTGTCAGCTGTCAGTGTGGACAGACTGCAGCGCTTTCCCTACTCAGCTGTACGAAGACGGGTTTAACTCCCAGCTCTGTACAGCTGCAAGTGTAGCCATACCCTCAGACAAGTCATTTCATCTTTCTGTGTCTCCTTGCCACGTTGGCTGTTCAGGGTAAGGACTCTATGTGTATGTACAGCACCTAGTACACTGAGGTCCTGATCCCACTTGGGGATTTCGAGGGCCTGCTGTAATATGAATATAGTGAAGGATAGCCAGTTTCCCATCAAAACATGCTGCAAGAAACCCACACGTTCAGATGTACTTTCGTTTGTATAGACTTGTTTACAAACACATTGCATTCCTGTTTCTACCCCCAATTCAGAACACATTTCTTAATAGATTAAGAATCTCTCCGGCAGGCTGAGTACTCACCGCCATTAGCTCTTTCTGGAAAGATTTCCTCTCCTTGTTCTCGGTATTATTGCAGTCTTCTTTCAGCTTCTCCAGAACTGAGGCTACCCGTTCCGACTCGCTGTCTAGTTCTGCTCGACAGAAGAAAGTGAGTGGCAAGTTCATGTATCCCAAGGCATCTGCGAATGAGCGCCAGCTGCTGATGTTCTCCATAAGCAGAGTCCTGACTGAGGCGTAGATGTAGGTCAGAAATTTGCAAGGCCTCAGGATTTGCTCAAGCAATGCACTGGTGGTGAGATCAGGTCCAGAAAAATAGCTGGGCTTGACTTTCCCAACCACTAGCACGTTTTTGGCGTGAACAAGGCCGATTTTTCCTTGGTAGTAGCCAATGTACCATTCCTTGGTCCACAGCTGGCCTTTCAGTTTGATCTTCTCTTCACTGAGCAGCGCTATGACATCCCCTTTCTTATATTCCAGTAAATAATGGTTCTTGTTTTGGCGCACTACAGTTTTAAGCAGTTTGCCATACTTCAGGCTCGCAACTGGCCGCTCCTGAAAGACAAGATATTTGCTAGTGGCAGCGAGGGAGGACAGAATGATCTTCCCAACCTCATTCTTCTTGAGGAACCTTCTCTGCCCAGTGGACTTGATGGCACTTTTAGGAGGTGGCTGTGGTGTTTGCACACAGAACTGGGTCAATATGGCGTCCTTGTCATCCTTGACCTGTATCCTCAACGTGAAGTCTGAGAGCTCATTGAAGTCATGGGACATAATCGGGAAGATGAGGCGGCTGACTTTCCCCAGCTTCATCTGGAATCCTCTGACGATTTTGGCTTGTTCACTGGCCTTCACCTCATAATTAGTCATGTTGGAAAACATGCAGAGTTTCAGGTCCTGCGGCCGGGCCAGAGCGAACTGGTGCTTTCCCCACAGCTGCAGGGCCACGGGCGCCACGCCGTGGATTTGCCGTGTAACCTCGGTCACTAAGAGAGTCTTTGGCGCACACTCGTGTCCAAAAATAGCCACTATGGTTTTAAAAGAAGGATGTATGTGTTTGGGACCATAGACACCCACCGTGATCTTTTTACTGATGTAGTCCCAGACAGTGTAAGGATATATGACGTTCTGTCCTTGGGCTACAACGGCTACATACATACAAGGTTCCAGGTTATCCAATTGCACCTGTATCGTGTCTCCATAGGAATAGCTGAGTTGCATTGGTGTATAGGGTCCTTCTTTCGTGTCACTCCGCAGGCACTGTAATCCCACCAAGCTCTGACTCACAAGGTCATTCTTGACCTCCGCCGACACTTTCACCTCCAACATGATAAATGTTTTTACCTCCATGTTGCTCAGTTTAATCTCCAGCACTGGGCTTATGGTGCTGCATTTGTCACTGTTGAGCTCCAGGGGTGGGTCTAACAGGGCTTTCATGGAGATCTGCTGCGTTTCCCCCGGTGAGACATGTCCTTCTGGCACATGGATGCTGATGTTAGTATCTGGGAGCTGAACTGCTCCACCAGAACTATCCAGCTTGCAGACGATGTTGGTCTCCACAGGTTGTGTCTGACCCCAGCCAGGATTCTGGCCAAGCAAGTCCAAGTCGTGGCACGACCGTGCCAGCTTCCTGTGGTTCAGCCAGGCAGTTCTAAAATCTTCCCTGCTCTGGAACTGCTCTGGGGTAGGCGATTTTAATCCAGTAAAGAACCCCGATGATGCTGGCATTTCTGATTTTGCCTGAAGGACAGACAGCTCTGACAAACTGTATGAGCGTTTACTTCTGAAGAAGGGATTGTCCCGCTTCACAGGCTGTTCGAACTCCAATCCATTAGTGGATGGAAGTTCCACAAAGATGTTACTTATGCTGTTGTTCATTGCAGAACCGGCCCCTGTAAACGGAGGAGCCGTGTCAAACAGCAGTAAGTCCACAGTTGTTTTGGGGATGCACTCTTTGTCTGAGCTGGGTGTCATTTGCAAGTTCCCATTCAGAAACGGGTTGGTTTGGACCCCGTTTAAGAAAGGGTTGTTACTGTAGGTGTTGGCAGAGTTTCTCTTTACGTCAGTCCACTCTCCAAGCAGATCTAGCTCTCGGACTCCTTCGTCAGGGCTTTCGAGCAGATTGTCTATCATGCCACTGTCAGTGAAGGAAGAGTTGCGGTAGTTTACAGGCTGGACGTAGGAGGAAGGTATGTATCCCATTTCCGTGGTATTATGAGCATACCACCACTCGCCTCCCGAGGTATCCAAGACATAGAGGTGGTCACCCTTGGAGAACTTTAATGTTGTGAAGTTAGTTGGGCAATAGTCCTTGATTGCTACAACTTCCTTTGCATTTCCAAAAGGCGTGGGATTGTCTACCAGCAAGGCACTAGGAGAAGGCACTGCAAAGTGAAAAGAAACAAGCGTCACAAGCAACCTGCAGAAGTCATAACAGTTACTTACTAAACCTTCATCTTGGAAAAGCAATGCAATTACTTCGACCAGTGTAGGCCAGACACAAGTTTTATCATATCATCTGATCATTTTACTTCTTCTAATCTCTTTAAAATTCATCCACCCAGTACTTTGGATGCTTTGATATGTAGCGAGAGAGAGCTTCTGTCCTGAAGATCTTACAATCAAAAGAGACCAGACAGTCCAAGGGCTGGAGGGAAACCAGAGATGTGACTTGGCCAACATCATCCAGCAGCCCAGTGGCAGAATCAGGACTAGAACCCAGAACTCCTGATTCCCAGTCCAATATCTTACCAATTAGACCACATTACCTCTCCTTTCAAGTAAGGGCCTAACAACCTCTTCTACAGGAAAATTTGGCACTCCATGCTCTTAAGTCAGTGCGTGGAAAGAAGGAAAAGGCTCAGGATAAATGGCACATAAAGGAGATGATTTAATGGGGCTTTATCAGAGTCTTAAAGGAGTCGGACGCTGGGGATATCTTTTACCAACAGAATCAGCCGGTCCAGTTGGTTTCTTAATCTGGTACCTGTTACCTTAGAATCTGAGCAACTAAAAGCAAACAAGTCTTATAGTCTGCAACCCTGGGGACTGCTGCACAGGGTCAGCAATATCTTAAAATGCTCTGGCTGATGATTCTTTGTAATCACAGATTGCTCCTTGGGCTCAGTTAAATAGTATTACCAGGGAGAAAGTCAAGGCGGGGGAGGGAACATCTCTTCTTGGACCAACTTTTGTTGGAGAGAGAAGCTCTTGAGCTTACACAGAGCTCTTCCTCAGGTCTCTGATGATCAAGAATGACAAACAAAATACCAGCCTTCTAAAATTCCTGTTCCCCTGAATTGATTGTCCATGTAACGGGAGCTCCCAAAATAAACACTGCAGCTTACCACTGCTGTATTATCAAGAATTAACCAGTGTTTCCGAACTCATTTCTAATCGTAGTATTCAGCCGCAGGCCAAACTGCATAGTATTTTGCCATACTAACAGAGCTCCTGATACAAACCTAAAGCAATAAAATATAGCCTACAGATGGTCAGCTTTTTTGCATCCACAGTTGGACCATGTTTGCTGCAATAAACGTAAAAGTAAAACTTGGATCTGTCACCAGCATTTTGTTATCTTGCTAGACAAACCAAAGAGATTTTTGCATAAGAGAAAAAAGCCCACTTTTGTAAGTGCACACAGCCTAAATAAAATAAATAAATAAAAAAATTCTGCCCCTCAGAATAAAAGGGTCATAGAAATTCATTTATACATAAAGCCACTAGCCCAATGTAACTCTATGCTGCCTGAATATAACGGTTTTAAAGACAGAGAAGGCACTTGAAAGGTTATTTTGATAAGCATATGTTACAACATGATGCTGTTATATCAGAAAAGAATTCAAGAAGTAAAGCTCCTAGGCGGTCTTTAAACACCTCTGCTAGCTCTTAACTATCGCAGCACATACGGTATACAATATTACACATTGATCTGACGTTTCCTGAAGTAATGTAGGCACAAAAAGGGAACATGGTTGAAATTTAAATGTTTTCTTTAAGAGACTTAGGGGTCCCTTTGCTTTCTACTGTTGCCTTGTGCTACCTTAGATGGGGGAACATCTTACTTTAAATACAAAAAATGTAGCTCCGCTACTGTAATTCCAGAAACTTTATAAAGTTTAAGGACTCAAACTCCTGCAAAGATGGGGCTTGACAGAATATGCCAATGCCAAAGAGCTGTTACTGTTGCTGAAAATTCCAGATGACAAGCCATGATCGACTTAAACACTGAGGCCTTGGCTACACTTGCAAATTTGCAGCGCTGCAGCAGGGTGTGAAAACACACCCTCTCCAGCGCTGCAAATTGCGGCGCTGCAAAGCGCCAGTGTGGTCAAAGCCCCAGCATTGGGAGTGCGGCTCCCAGCACTGTACATTATTCCCCACAGGGAGGTGGAGTACGGACAGCGCTGGGAGAACTCTCTCCCAGCGCTGGCGCTTTGGCTACACTTAGCGCTTCAAAGCGAAGTGTAGCCAAAGCCTGAGATCTCCAACTATGGGAAATTAAACTTATGGGGATTTTTTTTCTCCTTCAGCCAAGGAGAAATGCCACTTTTGAAATAAAATACCAAGGAAAAAACAAACGAAAGAGCAATATGCCTATGTTCCTATCTACATATGACTGGGACTGGTTTATGTGCAAGTTCTATGCCATATTCTTTGAGCTTTAAGGAGCTGTGGGAGTTGGTTTCCTTAATGAATACACTGTACTAGGTGAAAAATAGGTGTGACAGTACAGTCATGTGGGTAAAAAAGCCAAACATGTCTCAGAACTGACAAACTGGACGGTAACAGCCTGTGAATCCCAAGACGACAGAGCCTGGTGATGTTCGGAACAGAAAGCGCCCTCACCCAGGCTTGCAGTTGTTTCCAGCACTCCACAGCTGACTCAGACATTCCAGGCTTCAGAGTCACACAGACAGTGACAAGGTAGGTGAGGAAATATCAAGACTGCAGACAGTGACAATTCTGGAATCTCAGATTAATCTGAGGACAGGGATCTTAGTCCTCCACTTTGCAAAGTCCATTTATTTACTGATTGTAATGACAAGAGGAGACGGAATGACAGCTTTATCCAGTGCTGCTGGGCAGAAACCAATGCTTTGACCAGATCATTTCCCATTCCATCGGAACCAGGAAGGGGGGAGAGGGGAGAGGGAGAGAGAGAGAGAGAGAGAGAGGGCACATTGGGGGAGTGGGCGGGGGGAGAGTTAACTGTCCCCAACCCACATTTATTGTCAGTGCGGCATGTAAACCCTCTGTGAAATCTTTCTGGCATCCCGGTACGAAGCAGCCATTAATTCAATTAAACGCTGCAAAACCTGTGTGAGGTGCAGCCATCGCTCTGGGTTACTGACTACTTCTCTATCTGACACCAATTCTACCAGCACAGCTGTGCTGTCCCTGGTCTCAGGTAGTTAACTGAGCTGCCATGACTTTGTGACTTGGTTGCCCAGCTCTGAACAGGGGCTGGGGTTTGCTCTGTTAATGTCACTAACGTCACTAGATAAAACGCAGCCATAGCTGCATCTTTTCTCTAGATCACTTCTGGCTATGAAGCATCCACTGAGTATCTAGATCAACTGCTCTGTAGAGACCTGATCCTGCCAGGTGCTGGGCATCCAGCATCAATCCAGCCAAACTCTTAAGCATGTGCTTCACTGTAAGTGTGGGAGGCCCAATCTTCACTAGCTGTGTTCTGAACTCATGTTAGCTAACAGGGAAACCCTACTGAAGACAAGGCAGTTTTAACACGAGTTAGGAGGTTGAGGTAAACCATAGCCCCCCCCCAATCCATATCTTGACCTGCTAACTCATTTTTAAACTACCTTGTCCTCACCAGGATTTCACGTGGGCTTAGTGACCAGCTGTTAGCTCAGAGGTAGGTAGCAGAAAAGAGGAAAACACCACACTCGGGACAAGCAGGGGCACGTTTGGGCACGTGCCATCTGGGAAGCCTAGGTGCTCTGCATTGGCATTACCTTCCCTTTCCTGCACAGAGGGAAAAGCCACTGTCATGAAGTTCTCCTAACCCATGTAGGAGTGACGCTGTGCTCCTGCATAGCGCCCACGTCCTCTAGCCACACCCCTTGCCCTCTGGCACACCTGCTGGGCGGTGGGCTGGCTGAATAGAAGAAAAGAAGCGTAAAGAAGTTGTGAATGTTGTTCACAGTTTCCCCCCCTTCATCAAAAATTTGACAGACAACTTGGTCTACTCGCTCCCCAATGCAAACTGACCCGCCACGCACCACAGACCCCGATGGAGTCTATTCCTCTCTTACAGTATACAAATCACATGCAGACATTAGGTCGTCTTCATTCTGCGGTGCCTGGAACTTAGTTAATCTTGCCGTCATTCTCACAATGCTGCCAGGAGCCTGACCACACCTCGAAGGTCTAGTGTGCTAGACAGTATGACAAACCAACAGCAGCGTGAGAGTAACAGAAGCAGTGCATCTTCCCCCTCTTTAAAACGCTGAAGTTATTTTTCACCTCCAACACAGGCATGTTCCCTGAAAGGAACATTTTAGCAATTCCAGCCAGAGGCAAGATAACCCGCCCAGCTGTGTGTGTTCCTGGGGGGTGCAGAGAAGGCAACAAACATGAGTTATGACGTCTTCCAGGCTCTGATCTCACTGGAACTCAAACACAAAAATTAAAAGCACCTCTTGACACGAACAGCAAGGGATGTGGAGGTTTCCTGGGTACTGTTCTGCACTGCTCTCAGGCCTTGCTTGTACTTGAAACACACTGGGCACAACTCATGCAAGATCCTGTGGTAGTGATGGGCTTGGGCTTCAGAGGCACTTTTTGTGCCAAGGTCATGAATGAAAACGATAAGTAAGATTGGTCCCAAGACTGATCCCTGAGGAACTCCACTAGCAACCTCCCTCCAGTCTGACAGATCATCTTTCACCTTTAGTCGGTTCCTTACCCACTTTTCAATTCTTAAATTGGAAAAGATAGGGATTAATTCAACTGATAATTTCCCATGTGGAACTGTATCAAATGCCTTACTGAAATCCAGGTAGATTAGATCTACTACATTTCCTTTATCCACAAAATCTTCTCAAAGATAGTGATCAGGTTGGTCCAGCATGGTCAACCTTTTGTAAAACCATGTTATATTTTATCCCAACTACCATTCACCACTATGTCCTTAACTACTTTTTGTTTCAAAATTAGTTTTAAGACCTTGCATATAATTGAGGTCAAACTAACAGGCCTGTAGTTTCCTGGATCACTTCCCCCCCCCCCCCCACACTTTTCTTAAAAAATAGGAATTATAACAACAATTGTCCAGTCACAGGGTACGACCCCAGAGTTTACAGATTCATTAAAAATCCTTGCTATTGGACTTGCAGTTTCATCTGCCAGTTCCTTTAATAGTCTTGGATGGAGATTATCCAGGCCCCCCGGTTTGGTCCCATTAAACTGTTTGACTTCCTCCTCGGATGTGGTAATTTCTACTTCATATCCTTGTTGCCATTAGCCACCCTGTCACTACCCCTAAGCTCTTCATTAGCCTCATTAAAAACTGAGGCAATATATTCATTTTGGTGTTGGGCCATATTTAAATTATCTTTAATCCCCACCCCATCCTCAGTGTTTAGCAGTCACACTTCTTTCCGTGTTTTCTTTTTATGGCTACAGAACCTTTTACTATTGGTTTTAATTCCCATTGCAAAGTCCAACTCTGCTTGGCTTTTGGCAGTTCTCGCTTTCCCCCTACACTTTCTGACCTCCAAGAAGTAGCTTTCCTTGCTGATCCATCCCTTCTATTCCTCATAGACTGTCTGCTTTCTCTCAATCACCTGTCTGAGATGCTTGCTCATCCAATTTGGCCTGCAACCTTTTCCCCTCCCCACCATTTTGCGATACAGGCTTCAGGTAGCTTCTGCAACTTTGAATCAGCTGACCTCAGCCCCACTGTAGATACTGCAATGTCAACAAAAGAATTCTTTCATCAACCTAGCTACTGTGTCTTGGAGAGATTAACTTTAATAAAATTTTTAAATCTATGTTTAAAATTAAATATACACAAGTTAAGAGGGAAGGTACTGTACATCTGGGGTCAGGCTTGAGTTATGTGGGATTACAGGTATTGGTCACAAGGTTCATGAGATACATACATATCACATAACCAGCATAGACCCAGATTGGGGTGTGGGAGTTTTTAAAGCATCAGTGCATAAGTGGGCTTGGGTATGCCACCTATGGAATGTATTAATAGTCCAAGTCAGTATCAGTGTAGTGAATAAGTACATGGGTGGGGTGCGTCCCTAGGTTCGTCAGAGAATGAAGTGGGTTATTTCCCTGGTCGGTGGTCTCAGTTACTCGAGCTGGTACTGGCGGTGTCCCATGATGTGTTCCATATAAATGTCTCTGAACCATCTGATGATGTCGGACACCATGAGCTGTCTCATGAGCTGGGCGTAGCATCCACCAACTCCGAACGCTCTCAGTATCGGTTCGTTGTGGGGGTGCCCAGGGCTTCCACAATCAGGACATGTCTCTGGACCTCGTAGCCCTGGGCTCTCAGAGTGTCAGCCAGTGGGGTGTACTTCAACACCTTCCGTGCTCGGGCCTCGTGGAAAGCCAGTGACCTGTTTTCAAATGGCACCGTGATGTCTATCATGAGGACCTTCTTTTTTTCTGCGTCGGTTACGACGATGTCGGGTCGCAGTCGGCTGTCTGTCCTGATGATGGCGGAGTCAACGGTGATCTTCCCCAGGGACGGCGGGATGACTTTCACCAGCCGGTTCTGGATGGCATTGTGGTGTTGCCGTCAGGCTCTAGAGTGCCGTTTGCATCCACACAGGATGTGGGGCAGGGTCTCGTTGGCGTAGCTGCACTTTCTGCAGCACTTGTCCCGGTTGCCATGGCGGACGGCTCCATTGAGGGGAACGCAGTTGAGTCGGGCCTGATGGACGAACCACCAGTCGGTGAACCTGGTGAAGCTGCCCCTGGGGAGAAAGTGGTTGCTGGCATCCCACTTGCTGGACACCTTGAACACCTTGCCCTGGTCCGGCTTCCACTTGAGGTTCTCAGCACAGTGGCAGTGGATGGCATCTGTCAGAGTCCTTTCCAGGATCGTTCTAGTGGTCAGGGTGACAATGGTGTGGTCTGAGGTCTTTATGCACGGCACCAGTATTCCCAGCTCCCAGCGCTCCTCGCACCACTTCCAGCGGCAGCCAATCCTCTTTTCTAGGCGGCTTGAGGTGTTGTGGGCACGGGACCAGAGAAAGGACAGGTCTCCTCCCTCTCTCCCAAACTCAGCCTCCAGGGAGCCGCAAAGGAAGGTGGCGACATCTTTCTGGGAGGGGGCCTTGCCAATGCGTTTCTTGACTACATCCCATATGGCTTCATCTGCGATACTCCGCACTGTTGGGTCCGGGCACATCAGGAGGCAGAAGGCACGGGTGATCACCGTCACGTCGCACAGATCGCCCATCCAAGGTATGTTGGTGCCGCCCTGCCTGTGGGAAATGTAGATGATGTTGGTGCTGGCCCTCTGGGGAAGGTAGAGCCATTTCCTCAGCAGCTGCCTGATGGTGCTGTCAGTTTTGTTCAGGGGCACCTTGGCTACAGCCGATCCCCTGAAGATGAAGGAAATGCGGGGGATCAGGAAGGTATTGAGGGTGTTGATCTTTTGCCGGGGGCGAGCACGGAGTCGTCGATGTGGGCTGCATCCCGCAGGATCTCCGCGATGGTGTCTTCAGGGGTCTGTCAGATGCGGACTCCTGTGGGTGTGCCCAGATGTTGGTATACCTCAAACTCCTTGAGGGAGGCTATGGGCTCACCCTGGATCAGGAACCTTGATGCCCAGACCAGAGCCCTGGCGCTGCCATTGATATGGCGAGAGGCACACTTTATGGGGTTCAAGCGGAGGCCCATCCACTCGGTGGCTCGGCTGGTGACGTCAAGCATCCGCTGGAGGCTTTCCAAGCTGTTGGTGATAACCCTTTACATTCCTTCATCTGGCAAACTGTCAGCGTTGCCAACTCTTATGATCTCATCATTAAAATGATCTCAAGAGATTTAAGTCCCAAAGTCATGCAATTAGGGGGAAAATATCATCTTTCATTTTAAAAAAAGATAAGTTCCTATCTGGTTGCAGTAAAATGCATGAAAATATAGTTCAAGGACACCCTAAAGACTCAGAAGCTATAAAAGCAAATATGTGGGGAGGAGGGGAGTTCTCTCTTTTGAAATCTCATGATTGTGTGTGGCCTGACTCATGATTTTTGAATGCTTGAGGTTGGCAATACTGCCAATGTTGTGTGCGCTAGAGAATCTGCATTGTTTTATAGCATCAAAACTCATGCCAGGCCTGCTCGATCGCTGAAGTGCAGCCTGCCATTAGGACTTGTGATTTTCAAAGGCATGTGGGGAAAAAGGAAGGAAGAAATGGATTAAGGAAAGATGGGAAAGGAGCATTTCTTTGTCCTCTGTATATGGCTGCCAAGAGAACACCCAAACTTTTCTGGTTATTTTTCTTCTTCTGTCCACATCATCCCCCCAGCTATACGGGCCGCCTCAGCGTCACAGTACTCAGGGCATGAAGCTGACAAAGAACTGGGTCAGCAAGCTGGTCTAGAAGAAAACACCAAGCCATCCGTGTAAGCAGCAGCTGATGAGTCACAAGTATCCAGTGGAAACAAAGAGTAATTATTAGAGCCTGGCAAAGGGCCACATCTCCTACAGACGCCGAGTGGGCAAAATGGAGATAGTTTATCCTGCTGATGGAACATGTTTCAGTTGGTCCCCACTTGATGCTTTACGCTGGGCTGGGAGACCCAAAGGTGACTCTACCCCCAAAGAGCATACAAACGACTATACTGGGTCTAGTCCAGTATCTTGTCTTGGTATCTGTCTCACAGTGGCCGGTGCTTGGTGCTTCAGAGGGAGTGAACAGAACTGGGCAATTTCAAGTGATCCATCCTCTGTTGTCCAGCCCCAGCTGCTGGCAGTCAGAGGCCAGGGACACCCAGAGCATGGGGTTCTGTCCCTGACCATCTTGGCTAACAGGCACTAGACCACCTATCCTCCATTACCTTAGCTCATTCTGTTTTGAGCCCAGTTAGACTTTCAGCCTTCCAACATTCCCTGGCAATGAGTTCCACAGGCTGACTGTGCTCTGGGTGAAGAGGCAAACTGCACAACCTACTTTCCTGCCACGCGCAAATCAATATTTGTTAGATAATGAACTAAACACAATTGTAACAAATTAGTTGAAAGCGTCCCTTTCAGGAGAGGACAATGGAAAAAAATCAGTCAGGAGCCTAGTCTATTTTCAATTGCTTCCACCATACCGGTTAGGGTCTGTGTTCACACAGCCCTTGAATCCAAACTGCCTCGACACTGAGTGCTCCAATCAGCTATGGAAGATCCCAGATCTTTCTAAGTGTTTACAAAAACCCCTCAAAACTTTGACCCCCCTAAGGAGGAGATATGTTAAACCAGAAAATTAGGAAAACCAAACTGCAGGGGAAAGCGGCTGGTGCTGGTTAAGGGACTAGAAGAAGATTGAGGTTCAATTCCTAGTTCTGCCACAGACTCCTTGTGGGACCTTGAGCAAGTCACTTCACCCCTTCACTTCCCACCTGAAGTCAGTTTACCACCATTCCTTTCTCCCCATGTCCCCTTCGTATGTCTTGCCCAGGACTGTCTTATTATATATGCATACCGAGCCTAATGCCATGGGACACCGGTCTTAGTCAGGGCCTCCATCTGCTACTGTAATACAAATATCAAATGCTGCAAAATCCTGCTCACCTTTGACGTCACTAAAGCTGGTTTCTGAAAACCCTTCGCTGAGGTCGATCAGCGTCCCCTCGGACTTGCAGCGCGGGAGGCCACTGGAGTTGGCAGCACGAATCCTCTGGGCTGCCATCCTGAAACCTGGCCCTGTCTTGGGAAACGCTAGTGGGCCATGTTTCCTTGCTGCTGGTGCTATACCATCCAGCGTAGGAAATTCCAGCTGCCAAGAGGACTGTGTCCAGATGCAACTTTTACAGGCCAAACAACCTGAAGGAAGAATAAAAAAGAGTTGGCTAGTGTGGGTATTCACGGCTCACGTGTAGAAATAATCAGGTGGCTGTAGAAAGGCTGAACATGTGGTTATAGCACTGAGCTACATCTCAAGAGATTTTGGCTCAAGCTCTCGTGGGTAGGGATGTCTCCTCCCATGTGTCTAGCATAACAGGGCCCCCAATCCCAGGTGCTACACATACCATTTACAAACAGAAAAATGGTTCCTGAATTCTCCTTGGGCATCAAGAACTAACTCCCGTACCGCTCCTAGCACAAGCCACCAGTTCTGAGGAGCGAAAAGCTCTGCTACTGAGGAGAACTTGACTTTGGGTCTCATTTCTTACTGAGGATAATGGGGGCTCTTTTTTGTAGAGCTTAACCACTGCTCCTTCCTTCAAAAACCAGCTCAGGGTGTCAGTTCTCAGGGTTATAAATTAGCTCTTCCTTCCCACTCAGAGGCACTATACTGTAGGGCAGGGGTAGGCAACTTATGGCACATGTGCCGAAGGCAGCATGCGAGCTGATTTTCAGTGGCACTCATACTGCCCGGGTCCTGGCCACCAGCCTGCGGGGGCTCTGCATTTTAATTTAATTTTAAATGACGTTTCTTAAACATTTTAAAAACCTTATTTACTTTACATACAACAATAGTTTAGTTCTATATTATAGACTTATAGAAAGAGACCTTCTAAAAATGTTAAAATGTATTACTGGCACGCGAATCCTTAAATTAGAGTGAATAAATGAAGACTTGGCACAGCACTTCTGAAAGGCTGCCAACCCCTGCTGTAGGGTATGTTACAATCCCATAATATGTATTGTAAACCGTGTGGTCTTGAGCTGTGGATTCCTGAAATGCCAAATTATTAGAGTCAACTCACTGAGTGCACTCCTGGAGTCATTTTCTGCAAGTCCAATAGGAGACAGGAACAGCCTGGTTTAAGTACCAGGATGTTCTTGACATTTCTCGTTAAGATTTCATTACTGAGAGTTCCCAGGCTTTAGAATATATTTAAATTCAGATACTACAAGGCAGGCACTAGAATGCTTAAATCTCATGTGTCTTGCAGGCAAGAGAATGGTTAAGTGTCACATGTCCTCCACAGCCAGCTTGTGAGAGGACACGGGAAAGAGCTGATCCCAGAGACTATCTATTCGTGATGCAGGCACACTTCACCAGGCTGGTACTTGCACTGTAACGATCTATTAGTAACCCATTGCAAACCCAACAGGCACAAGTTCAATCTGCCATATAGGGGAACACCAGCCATTAGCACAAAGCACATTGGGACGTTCCACAGCATCAGGTACATAAGTCGTAAGAAGGATTAATATGTACCCAGGTCGGCGGTTTACTACATTCAGATAACCTGTTGTACAGACAGCCCACAGTTTTTTGGCAAGTTTGGTGCTTCAGGCAGTGACAGATCATTAGAACTAGCTACCTCACCTCCAACCTGTATCCCCCACTCTGCCATTCCAGGCTTGCAGAGATGCTGTGAAGTGTTCCTTCCAGCACAGATACATGGCAGTTCTACACTGGTCCCTGAGTGGGAGAAAGGAGGCTCATGGAACATCACTCATTAGGTAAATCTCTACTTTCTGACTTGCTCAGAGGTGATTAGTTTCTCTTCTCTGTACCTTTACCTCCACAGCCTTGTTAATTTTAATTTACTTTAAGCTAAAATTCTAACATTATATTCAAAGCAATGGACAAACACAGATTTCCAGGTACTTCTAATGAAAATATCCAGAGCACATGTAACTAAACATGCGTGGACTTCCCAGATTAGCGCGCATTGTTACAAAAGCAAACAAGGGAAATAAGTAACCCTGCCCACTTCCCTTAAGGCTGCAGCACAGAGAACCTCAAACCCTCTTCTACCATGGCCACAGGACAGCTACAAACAGCACTCCTGTTTTTTCTTTTCCTCACAAAGGGGAAGGAGCTTGTGACACTTCAATAGGTGGAAACGCATGTTTCTGTTAATTGTGGGGTTGCGTACCTCAGGGAAAGGAGAGAATTAGAGCACCAGATTTTCATTTCTAGCATCCAAATATCTGTCTACAAATTTAATAAAAATCAAAATTTGCCCCAATAGATACTGAAGCAAATGGTCAACATTTACTTCTTCAATCATTAAGTTCTAATATTTGCCTCAACTGAAGTCATTACCTGCTTATCTATTTATGCTAAGCACCAATTACTATACTTGGCTTGAAAAAATCCAAACATACTCAAGAGCTTTCCCTATTGGAGCCTCAGACTCCATTCCTACAAGATTTAAGCTCTAATGCAACCCAGCCTAACATCTAGCCCTTGTGGTTACAAAGAATCTTCTTTCCAAATGTGAACCAGATCAGTATCGCCTTCCTCACTGCTCAGAGCCAGAGCTTCTGCAACTGCCCATAGGTGCCACAAAGTGAAATTAACATGAGATTCTCCTCAGTTTCGGCTGCCATTCCAAACCCTTTAGAAAGCAGTGAGAAATATCCAGAATAATTTTCCTGCAGGGTCCAGAGACAACAACCTGGTAGAAATCTCTGCAGCTTCCCCCTTCTAACAGGTGGGTAAGGCCAAGGTGATGGTTGGGTTTCTAACCCATATTTGATGTGTCAATTATATAGATGTGTAAATCCAGGCACAGAACTTTCATTATCTGCCCAAAGACAAAATATGTTAATAGCAGAGCTGAGAAGAGAATCCCAAAACCTCACTCCCAAGTACAGTTTCTTTCATAAGGCTCATCTTTCACCCCAGCTTCATGGCCAGAACAGAGTTTAATTTAAGAACATAAGAACGGCTCTACTGGGTCAAACCAAAGGTCCATCTAGCCCAGGATCCTGTCTTCTGACAGTGGCCCCAAAGGGAATGAACAGACAGGTAATCATCTAGTGATCCATCCCGTCGCTCATCCCGAGCTTCTGGCAAACAGAGGCTAGGGACACCGTTCCTCCCCACAGAAAAGCAGACTATCAGCTCCAGACATCTCTCCCAATTGCTCCAATGCCATATCCATTAGGACTGGCTCGTAAGACAGCCCAAACACTTTGACGAACCTCCAGGTTTATATCACAGCTGTGCACACGCCCACAAAGCAGGAAACATGCGATAGAACGGTTCACCCATTCCAAGAACTCTCTAAAAAGACTGCTGGGATAGAATGCAAAACTTCATCACAAAGAAAGAGGTAGAGTTCTAGTTAAGACTTACAACCTTTATCTTCGAGACCCCATCTAGAAGTGTCTGCTGAGACAGAAAAGGCTTACTGGAAAAGCAAAGCAAGAGCTCTTCGGGCTTACATAGCCTCAAGCTTCCTTTTTTTTCCCCCTCCCTTCTCTGGGAAGCTCTAATCAAACCAGGTAGAGCAATCTGGATTAGTCATTTTGAGAAACTACCCTGAGGTCTGGCCCTGGTGCCCCGTGGCTGGTAATTGGATTTAAGGCCAGTGCTCCGTTCCACCTCGGTCCTTGCAAAGATTTCCAACACCTCACTGGTCTGCTATGTGCAAACTGAGTGGCACTGGCCATTGAACAATTAGAAACCCACCCGACCTGAAGTGGCCCAAACCAACCTAAAGAAGAGCTCTCAGTGGCTTGAAAGCTTGCCTCTCCCAGCAGAAGTTGCTCCAATAAGAGATATTACCACTCGCACCTGGTCTCGCTAATATCCTGGAACTGACACAGCTACAACCACACTGCATCCCAACTCTAACCAGCCCTGGAACTCTCATCAAGACAGAGTGACCCTTGCTGCCTTGGTTTCTCATGAAGTTTTCAAGCCACTATGGCTATGTTTTTAGAACTCGGAGCTTTCCCCAGCAGACTCCCAGGTTAGTTAAAAACATAACCTCATCCAACGGAAGTTGCTGCTGGTAATCTCTCTAATTTCAGCTTCTCTGTGGCTCTTCTCTCTTTCCTCACCCCACCCCCAAGACATCCCAAATGAACTCTTAAATGGACAGCAGCATATTTCCTAACACCCAACAGCAGCAAATCTAGGATGGGCCTCGCAGGCTCCAGGGATAAGTAGCACAGAGCCTACCTGCAGGATGAAAGGAAGCAAGACTGATCTAACGGAGGTGGCTTTGCAAACCAAGCGGGGTAAGGGTGAGGGGGTAGGTTTAAACAATTGCACCCCAGGTATTTTTGGATTCCTTTCAAGGTCTTTAAAATGCAGGTACCAATAGAGTCATGAAGAAAAGGATAACGCAAACCTCAGCCTCTCCATCCCATGTCACGCTTATGCTCATCTACACAGATATGACAGGGGCATAACAGGAGAGACAGACAGACACAGACACACAAACACTTCTCCATCCTCTTTTTAAAGACTTCAAGTACACCTACATTGAAACTGCTACCGTGGTACAGCTGTACTGCTGGAGCACTTCTGTGTAGACACTACTGACACCAACAGGAGGGGTTCTCTTGTCAGCACAGTTAATCCACCTCTCTGAGAGGTGGTAGCTTCTTCCATCGACCTAGCAACGTCTACACCGGAGTCAGGGCAGCATAGCTATGTCTCTCCGGTTGTGGATTTTTCATACCCCTGAGTCATGAGTTATACCAATGCCCAGTGCTGTGTGTAGACTGAGCATCCAGGATGGTGGAGGAAGCTTCCTATATAAATATCCTTGAACAAAAAACCCCACCAAATAAAACTGTTTACTCCAGAGGGGAGCATCAGACAGGTCAGAATCACGGCACCCAGAAGCAGCTGGGATAAATATTCCAGAACCAAGGAAGAAAACGAAGCAGCTGCAGACTGCTGGGAGCCATCACCTGGCACAAATTAGCTCTCCATCCAGGGAGCACCCACACCACCCAGGAGCCAGACAACCACTCCTGCATGATTGATCAAAGCACTTTCTGGAGCTCCAGAGACTATGGTGAGGAGTGCCTAGAGATTGTCGCCCATGGATGTACCTAGGCAGGCAGCAGGTGTGCAGGCTGCAGATGGGAATTCAAACAGACCTCCAGGCTCTGGAGATAGAGGGCATGCAGCAGCAGAGACACCAACAGTGTATGAAATATTTTTTACTCATTTGCACCAGACAGCCAACCTGTGTGCACTTCCACTGCAGATAACACTCTTGGCATTCGTCCTCCAGCCTGCCTAGCACAACATAAGCCCGTTCTGCTTATGGTATATTTACCCGTCCATTACTGGGGAGACTGGACACTGTGTTTTCACTTGAGATCCCAGAAACTCTACACTCTCCCCGCACCCCCAGTTAAATGCCGTCTCTTAGAAGCCAGCTGTCTTTGTTATTATACTGGTACCCCAGAAGCACCTAGATGTCCTTTCCCAATAGACCTCATAGACTTTAAGGTCAGAAGGGACCATTATGATCATCTAGTCTGACCTCCTGCACAAAGCAGGCCACAGAATTTTACACATCCACTTCTATAACAAACCCCTAACCTATGTCTGAGTTATTGAAGTCTTCAAATTGTGGTTTGAAGACCTCAAGCTGCAGAGAATCCTCCAGCAAGTGACCCATGCCCCATGCTGCAGAGGAAGGCGAAAAACTTCCAGGGCCTCTGCCAATCTGCCCCGGAGGAAAATTCCTTCCCGACCCCAAATATGGCAATCAGCTAAACCCTGAGCATGTGGGCAAGACTCACCAGCCAGCACCCAGGAAAGATTCTCTGCAGTAACTCAGATCCCACCCCATCTAACATCCCATCACAGACCACTGGGCATACTTACCTGCTGATAATCAAAGATCAATTGCCAAAATTAATTGCCAAAATTAGGCTGTCCCATCATACCATCCCCTCCATAAACTTATCAAGCTTAGTCTTGAAGCCAGATATGTCTTTTGCCCCCATTACTCCCCTTGGAAGGCTGTTCCAGAACTTCACTCCTCTGATGGTTAGAAACCTTCATCTAATTTCAAGTCTAAACTTCCTGATAGCCTGTTTATATCCATTTTGTTCTTGTGTCCACATTGGTACTAAGCTTAAATAATTCCTCTCCCTCCCTAATATTTATCCCTCTGATATATTTATAAAGAGCAATCATATCTCCCCTCAACCTTCTTTTGGTTAGGCTAAACAAGCTGAGCTCTTTGAGTCTCCTTTCATAAGACAGGTTTTCCATTCCTCGGATCATCCTAGTAGCCCGTCTCTGAACCAGTACGGTAGCCCCACTGTGCTAGGTGCTGTACAAACATCAAGTAAGGGACAGCCCTGGCCCCAAACGAACGTATGCTGTAAGGAAACAAGGCAGGTAAAGGATGGGAGGGGAGGCTGAAGTGCCTTGCCCCAGGTCACAGCTGGGAGCAGAATCCTTGTTTCCTGATGCCCAGTCCAGGCCCAATCAACTAGACCACACTGTCTCTCAAACAGCTGCCTCGTCACCCTAGCATCTGGACACCTCACCATCTTTGATGCATTTATTCTCAATAACTTTGTGGGGTAGGGAGTGCTATTATCCCCATTGTACAGATGGGGAACTGAAGCACAAAGCGGCTAAGGGTCTGTCTACACTATCTTATGAAGCTTAAGTTGGCCTAGCCACGCGGACATAGCCCTCATGGGAAGACACGGCCTACACCAACAGATGATGTTCTGTCGGTGGAGGAACGGCACATCAAGGACGTCAGCAACGCCCACAGAAGTACTTCTCTCTCGACACAGGTGTGTCGACACTGGGGGGCTGGAGGATGGCTGTCTGCATAGTTATATCAGTCAGGGGTGATTTTTTCACCTCCCGCACCAGCGTGGCTATGCTGAGATAACATTTAAGCATAACCCAAGACCAAGTCATTTGCCTAATTCACACAAGACGTCTGTGGAGGAGCAGGGAGTTCATCTCTGGTCTCCCAAGTCCTAGGCAAGAGCGCTACCCACTGGACCATCCTTCCTCTGTTCTCCCACCGGCTCTGCCTAACACAGCGCACTTAAATTATACCAAAAGTTAGAATGATTTGACATCGAGAGTCAGCAGCCCACACAAAGCTGAAGTCGCTTCCAATACTTTTCTTTTAAACTTTCTGCTCACAAATGGAAAAAAACCCCAAGACTTGTCACTTGTAGGAAATACACACAAATCAGAACCCCTTAGATGGGGCAGGGCTTTTAGTAAACATGAAGACAAGCTTTTTTACTCCTCTAACAATCCTGGCTGAGGCTGAATGTTAACTGCTCAGTTTCTCCCAGGAGGAAGGCATGTACTCTGAAGGATAGTGCTTTTGCTGGAATGCAATGAAGGGAAACTTACATTTGAGGACTGATGGTTAAAACACTTGTATTAAATGTGTTTTACCACAATCTTTCCCATCTCAACATGTCTGGAATGTGGCTAATGAAAGGGGAAGGAAAGATGCATTAGGTTTGGACAGAAGATTACCCCCAAGTTGTGTATTTTTTGTTTTAATGACTGTTTCAGGACATGCCATCAACATTCCAGAGTTAGGACTCAGATTTACAAATAAACTAAGCTTGAGTTGGAATGGCAGACTGTATTGATCAACAGGTTTCAGTCAGGAAATACATCACAGAGAAAAGTCTGACGGCATGTGTCCGACGAAGTCGGTATTCACCCATGAAAGCTCATGCTGCAATACTTCTGTTAGTCTATAAGGTGCCACAGAACTCTGTGTCGCTTATCACAGACAAAAGTAACTCCAGCAACAAGAAGGGAAGATGAAGTTGTCGGGGAGAAGAACGGTGGAAAGCTGTTCCTTTAAAAATGTAAATTTACACATTGCTAATTTTTGGGACACGCAATTAATCCAAGCGTACCTTGCATTTATTTACTGGTGGTGATACAAGCAGAAGGGTGTAAACTTTCCTATCTCTTAGTATGGAGGCTAGAAAGCTGTATTAATAGTCCAGCTGTAAGATGTTCTAGTGAACAAGCATAATTGCTACAGAGCTCTGTCTTGTTCATGAATTTCTCATATGAAGGAGAAATAAGGCAGATAACATCTCCCAACTCGGACATGCACATCTGAACAGCTTTGTTGCTGCCCATCCCGGCTATCAGGCCAAGCTTGACAGTCGATTATTCAACTAGGATCCATTTAAGTAGCAACCCAGAGAAGCATAAGGGTTTCTCAAGGGAGAAGGATAATTTACAGACGACTTGGTATAGGCTTTATCCTTCTTTACTTGCCATTCAGCCAGCTGGACCCCGCCGTTCACCAACATTCTCAACCAGCAAACTTTAGCCATCAAGCCATGAAAAGAGAAACCAACCTTTTCTTTCACAAGCACATGCTACAGAAGTTGAGTGCACATACACTAAAGCAATGGCATGGGGGAAGATTAACAGACCCGAAATGAAGCCTACCTTACGTACATTTCGTGTTACATGCGTATGCATACTCAAAGACACTGCTTCTGACCTTGGGGGGAGGGGGGAGAGGCGGTGATGGGACACATCCATCAATTTCCCCCAAATGAGATCTGAAACATGGATCTAATGCAAACTTCTCCACTGAGCAACCTCAGACTAACTCTCCCAGACTAAACTAACGTGTGCACGAATGCATATTCCAAAACAGTCACATGTTATACTGTCAACCTACCTGCTTGTTTCTAACACTGTAGGCAAGGCATTGAGATAGTCAAGAATCCTGTTTCCCTGAAGCGTCCACTTTGACATCAGGATTTATACGTACGCTAAGTGTGGTGCAGACAGGCAGAGCAACGCAGACAGTAATGTAGCTAATGTCTTTCCATTTAGACCTAGGCACTGAGTGTCCCGCGAGTAGCTGAGGGAATTATTGGAATTAAAATACATTGGGGGGATGGGATAAGATATTGGGGGGTGGGCCAGGGCTCTGAGGTGGCACTGAGCAGTCTCTCTCTCTCAGGAGCGTGGTCTCATTGATCACCATATGTGGGGTCTGGAAGGAATTTCCACCAGGTCAGATTGGCAGGGACTGGCAGTGGGGTGGCATGGAGCCTTCCTCTGCAGCGTGGGGTGTGGGTCACTCACCAGCATTACCTGGGTATATCTCAATCATTTCCCTGGCATTGCAGGGGTCTCAGATACCAGTGCCCGTCAGTTCCTCCCATTCGCTGCCTGTGGCATGTAACAGTCTACCCTCCTGTGGGCCGTTGTCCTGTGGTCTCATTCTGGTTGTGGGGTGTAGTGTGTGGGTGCTGGGTGGTTGGCCTAGGACATAGAGGAGGTCAGACTGATGATCCTGATTGTCCCTCTAGGACTCTAGTAACTGGGTCAGAGCTCAGAAGACAGGAGCATGGCCTTGTTTGTAATGAAGCAAAATGAAGCCTTTGATAGGCTTCCCAAGTCGCACCAAAATTGTCATGAAGCTACACTTAGGCCTTGTCTACAATAAAGTTGTAGAAATAGAACTATATTAGTATAACTGAAGTGACACAACCCCTCTAGTGTGGACATAGTGATATCTCTACAAAGCTTCTTTATATCTGCATAGCAGTTCCTGAACAAAAAACGGAGCTGGGAGAAGTTTGGTCTAGAGGATAGAGCACTGGACTGGGAGTCAGGAGACCTGGGTTCTATTCTTTGCTCTACCACTGGCCTGCTGGATTACCCCGGACAAGTCACTGTGCTTCAGTTTCCCCATCTGTAAAATGGAGATGATACCGGCCTCCTTTGTAAGTGCTTGAGAGCTAAGATAAAAAGTATTATATAACTGCTAGGGTATTATTATATGGTAACCGTATAACTGTGTCCACACTCGGGGCTGTCCCGGTGTATATCGGGGGGGGGGATGACCCCCCAACAGACAATTACAACACAGAATTGGCACGCAGACCAGGTATTATCGTGACAGATAAACAGCATCCAAATCACAAACATACATCGAGAATGCATTGGTAGCTCAGTTTAACTACTTCTTGGAAACACCTAACAACTTCCCCAGTTACTGTCTCCACTAAACAGCTGTAGTACCTCAGGGCAGCGGCTGTCAACTGGGGCACACATACCCCTGAGGGTATGCAGAGCTCTTCCAGGGGGTACGTCAACTTATCTAGAGATTTGCCTACTTTTACAAAAGGCCACATAAAAACCACTAGCAAAGTCAGTTCAAACTAAAATTTCATACAATGATTTGTTTATACAACTTTATATACGACACTGAAATGTAAGTACAATATTTATCTTCCAATTCATTTATTTTAATCACATGGTAAAAATGAGAAAGACAGACATTTGTCAGTAGTGTTCTGTGACACTTGTATTTTGATGTCTGATTTTGTAAGCAAGTAGTCTTTAAATGAGGTGAAACTTGGGGTACGCAAGACAAATACTTCTGAAAGGGGGACAGTAGTCTGGAAGGCTTGAGAGCCACCTTAGGGTGATCACTTTCAGGCCACTGATCTGCCCAGTGACGAGCTGCCAAAATAGTAACAACCGGTTCCCTCCTCCTCACCCCATGAGGGGGTCATCCCCCCCCCGGGGGCTCCTGCCCCATCCAACCCCCCCATGTTCCTTGACAGCCCCCCCCCCCGGGACCCGTGCCCTATCCCCCCCCCTTCCCTGTCCCGTCTGCCCCTTGCCACCCCATCCAACCCCTTCTCTCATTCCTGATGGACCCCTACCCCATCCAACCACTCCTGTCCCCTGTCTGTCCCTGGAATCCCTACCCCTAACTGCCCTCCACCGCCCCATCCAACCCCTGCTCCTTCCTGACTGCCCCCCCCGGGACCCTTGCCCCCATTTAATCCCCCTCTTCCCTGCCCTCTGACCGCTCTGAAACTAATCCACCCCACCCGCTCCCTGCCCCCTTACCGCGCTGCCTGGAGGTGGGGGCCCAGCTGGGCTGGGACCCAGGGGCCGGGCAGGTGCCGAGCCGCGCCGCCCGGCCGAGGTCGCAGCTGGACCCGGGGGGCAGGAGGCACCCCCGCCCCCCCCTCACCTGGTGGAAGGCGCTACTTCCTTCTCAGCCCTCCCAGGCTTCCCGCGCGAACAGCTGATTCGCAGGAAGCTGGGGAGGGGGAGGAGAAGCCGGAGGCGCTTCAGAAGAGGAGGCGGAGTGAGGTGAGCTGGGGCCGGGGGAAGGGCAGGGAGCTGCTAGAGCTTTAGTTAAATTTAAAAGCCCTTTTGGAACTAGTTGTCCCTCCAGGAACAACCGGTTCTAGCGAATCGGTGCGAACCGGCTGCAGCTCACCACTGAATCTGCCTCCCTGGGCATGAATGCCCAACAAAAAGTAAGGGACCATTCTCTAGTGAGAAGATAAAGTGTCCTGCTAACTCAGGGGCAGGCAAACTTTTTGGCCTGAGGGCTGCATCAAGTTTCCGAAATTGTGTAGAGGGCCAGTTAGGGGAGGCTGTGCCCCAACCCCTATCCACCCCCCACCACCACCCCAAACTCCCCGGCCCTCTATCCAATTCCCCCCCATCCCCCACTCCCTGCCCCCTTACCATGCTGCCTGGAGCACCGTGGCTGGCGGCGCTACGGCCGCGCCGCCCAGAGCACCAGGACAGGCAGCCATGCTGCCAGGCTGGAGCCAGCCATGCCACCGCGCAGCACAGAGCCCCGGGTCAGGCCACGGCTCTGCAGCTGCGCAACCAGGGAAGACCTCGCAGCTTCGCCGCCCAGAGCACTGTGCCGGTGGCGCAGTGAGCTGAGTCTGCGGGGTAGGGGGAACAGTAGGGGAGGGGCCAGGGGCTCGCTCCGGGCCAGGAGCTCAGGGGCCAGGCAGGAGGTGGTCTGCAGGCCGATGTGGCCTGCGGGCTGTAGTTTGCCCACCTCTGTGCTAATGCATGGAGGTTTGAGACACAAGAGTTGATGTAGGACTGGATTCCCATTAATGAGAACATGTTTGCCACATCTACCACGGTCCAGCAGTTGCAGACTTCCCCGTTTTAGAAGCTTCATACGTATTCTTGCATTTTCCAGAAAACACCCTTCCTAAAAGCTAGTCTTTCTAGCTGTGAAGACATGTTAGACCTGAAAGTCCATCTGAAAGGAGTGCGAATTTAAAGCTTATACACTCAACATCAAGCTCAAGTACAGCCTCAAGTTTTGAGTCTGAGACTCTTCTGCAATACAAAGTACCTCTGTGTGATCCCAGTTTTAGAAGACTCCCACCCAAAACCCCAAATCCTCTCAAATCAGTCTGGAAGCAGCCTTGCTAGCTCAAATCTGTTCAGCAGGTATTATGAACACATTAACCAGGCATCATAAGCAAATTTGCAGCAAAGATGCCGATTTGGGGGAAACTGGCTTTTATAACCATGCATACTGTTACGTATGCCCCCTGTGGCAGATCAGTTTCAATCTATCAGTTGCTCATATTTAATATAAATAACTATAAAACCAGTGTTGCCAACTCTTGTGTTTGTATCACAAGTCTCGCAACGAAAGTTCATTCATACTCCAGCTTTTAGGCTTACGTAAGCACAAGGGAATCTCAGATTTCATCAAAAAGTTCTAGCCATCACAGTGTGGAGGGGGTAAAAAAGCCTGAAAACGTGTTCCAAGTGCACCCTAAAGACACAACCCAGAAGGCAAATAAATCAATTTAAGAATCAATTTTTAGCCCATCTCATATGGGCGGGGGGGGCTTGACTCATGAATTTTGAAGGTTTGGGGTTGCGAAACTGACAAACCCTGTGCTTCTAAACTCCGATACAAGGCAAACCACCACCTGGAATCAGGTTGTTGCCTCCAGTCAGAACAATTAACTTACAAAAACAAAGAGCAGACAGCCTGGGAGTGGGGAAATCAGACACACAGGTGGGCTTGGAGACAACAATTGCGTGGGCGCTCCTTCAAAAGAAGTTAAAAACAGAACAGGAAAAGCAACCCAATTTATTTATCCACAGTGAAAACCAGCATCCTGAATAGATGTGAGAAACAATGGCTGCATCATAAGGAACTCCATCTCCTCCTCAGTGGGCACGGCTGACCATTACCAGAGGGAGACAAGAGGTGGCAGAAAGGTATAACTGAGCCTACAGAGAGGGACAAGACACTGTCTCTGACTTGGGGGCAAGTTCAGAAACAACCAAACCAATCTCTTCCTCCCTGGAGAGAAAGGGAACTGTAGGGTGGAAGGAGAGGGAAATGCATGAACCAGAGTTAGATCTGATTCATTCCCCACAGATTTAATGTTCGGTTTCATGGACAGTACATTTCTTTCATAACACTGAAGCGAGTAATACATGATGCCACAGTACTTCTAAAGTAGGTGGTACCCAATAAAAAACAAACAAAACCCCAGCCCTGTTCTACAAATAAAGCAAACAGATTTCCAACAGCAATTCTAGCTCCAGCCTTGTCAGTCTGTTTACCAAGGGCTGTGCTGTGCCTGGAACACTATGCGGAACAGAGACCTCCAGTGGTTGAACAATACACTGCAACTAAACATGTTAGACCAGGGGTGGGCAAACTTTTTGGCCTGAGGGCTGCATTGGGTTTCCGAAATTGTATGGAGGCCGGTTAGGGGAGGATGGCCTGGTCCCTGACCCCCTGCTGCTTCTCGCCTCCTGGCAGCCCCCCCTCGGGACTCCTGCCCCATCCAACACCCCCCGTTCCCTGACAGCCCCCCAGAACCCCTGCTCCATCCACACACACACACACCCCCCGCTCTCTGTCCCCTGACCCCTAACTGCCCTCGCCGCCCCATCCAACCCCCACCCCTTCTGACTGCCCCCCCAGAACCCCTGCCCCATCCAACAACCCCTTCTCCCTGTCCCCTGACCGCCCCCAGAACCTCCACCCCTGATGATTTAGTTGGGTTTGGTCCTGCTTTGAGCAGGGGGTTGGACTAGATGACCTCCTGAGGTCCCTTCCAACCCTGAGATTCTATGACTGCCCCCTGCCACCCCATCCAACCCCTCCTCACATTCCTAATGGCCCCCCTGGAACTCCTGCCCCATCCACCACCCCTGCTCCCTGTACCCTGACTGCCCCTGGAACCCCCGCCCCTGACTGCCCCCCACCACTCCATCCAACCTGCCCTCTCCTTCCTGATGAGATCCCGGCCCCCATTCAACCCCCCGTTCCCCACCCTCTGACCACCCCACCCCCATCCACCCCCTGACCACCACCACCGCGACCACCACCACTCCCTGCCCCCTTACCGCGCTCCCTGGAGCACCAGTGGCTGGTAGCATGGCTGCACCAGGACAGGCAGCAGTGCTGCCCGGCTGCAACCAGCCACGCACCATGCGCCACAGAGCACTGGGTCAGGCCAGGCTCCGCAGCTGCGCTGCCCCAGGAGCTTGCAGCCCACCGCCCAGAGGCTTGCGCCGGTGGTGCAGTCAACTGAGGCTGCGGGGGAGGGGGGGGGAACAGCAGGGGAGGGGCCAGGGGCTAGCCTTCTGGGCCAGGAGCTCAGTGGCCGGGCAGGAGGGTCCTGTGAGCCGGATGTGCCCCGTGGGCCATAGTTTGCCCACCTCTGTGTTAGACCCATCATGCATAACACAGAAGCTACACACCACCAGGGACGGTTTAACAACCTGAAAATAAGTAATCAGACTATACTGGGTGTTGGGAGGAATAAAATGAGAACATTCAACACCCCAAAGGGACCATGAGAACTACTTGGACACTTTACAAGTTTGCTTAATAACTGAGCTAGCGCCTGCATTAATGCAGTCAGTTTGCAGCCCAAACAAGTTAAAAAGTGCAGCACAGAGATGAGATGCTCAATCACAGTATTCAAATTCACACTCCAACCTCAGTTTAACTGACTCACATAAACGCAATTTGCTTTTGTTAGATTTCTCTTCATTTTCTCCAAGAAAGTCTGCATCTTGGGATAGTTAGGGATAGAGATCAGCCTTAAATTATTTTAAAAAGTAACTTGCAGGACAGTTACAGTTTGGCATCAGCTTGCACTGTCAATACCAATGCAGAGGAAAAACAATCAACACTCTTTAAACAAATTATAACCTCAAGAGCGACAATGCTTTTTAAAGGGATATCTGTCTTCAGATAAAACAGCTGTCACAAAACATATTTGCATTCCCAAAATACCAGTCTTAGGAGACAGCAGATTACAGAAATGAAAGCCCAAGGACAGCTAACTATTCTGTGTCCACAGGTGTACTGTGCTTTGAGATCCACCAACACCAGCCCAGGATATGCAGGATCAGATCCTCAACTGGTGTGAATCGACGCAGCACCACTCTAAGGGCTTGGCTACACTTACAAATTTGCAGCGCTGCAGCAGGGTGTGAAAACACACCCTCTCCAGTGCTGCAAATTGCGGCGCTGCAAAGCACCAGTGTGGTCAAAGCCCCAGCGCTGGGAGCGCGGCTCCCAGCGCTGTCCGTTATTCCCCACAGGGAGGTGGAGTACGGACAGCGCTGGGAGAGCTCTCTCCCAGCGCTGGCGCTTTGACTACACTTAACGCTTCAAAGCGCTGCCGCGGCAGCGCTTTGAAGTGTAAGTGTAGCCAAAGCCTAAGTCAGCATAACTCTGGCTATCAGGTGAGGATGTGGCCCAACACCTTGTTACTACAGATTTCAAAGCAAAAAGTGGTTTGCAACATATCAAGTGCTGGGTGAAATATTACTGACTCCGGTGATAATCCAGTGCCTGTACTCTTCCGCATGATTGCAGGGCATAAGATACTATTGTGCTGGGGAAGTTATTGGCGGTCAGCAAGCATGCCTGATCTACTGGCAATCACAGCGCTCCCTGAAGCTGACAGGCATGCTAGCCACCACTCCGTCAGCTAGATGCAAGAGACATTTCAGTTCCTTTATGAAGTAGAGCTCAAACAACAAATGCCATCTCCCAAGGCACTGGATTGCAGGGGAAGGCCTGACCAAGAATTAATTCAGAAAAATAGGAGAGGTTTTCCTGGGACTGAGTCATTGATTGGTTGAGCTGCACGTGCGTCGGAAGAAGAAAGGAACCAGAAAGCCATGGGAAGCAGACTGAGAGAAGCCCTTCGACTAAGCCAAGACCTTCTTTGGGCAGAGGACTGCCTGCAAAGCAGGCTTGGATTTTAGAACAAGGAGACTGCTGGCTGTTTGTTCCTTTGTGTGCAGTCTGCATAAACCAGGGGTCGGCAACCTTTCAGAAGTTGTGTGCTGAGTCTTAATTTATTCACTCTAATTTAAGGTTTTGCGTACCAGCAATACATTTTAATGTTTGTAGAAGGTCTCTTTTTATAAATCTACAATATATAACTAAACTATTGTTGTATGTAAAGTAAATAAGGTTTTTAAAATGTTTAAGAAGCTTCATTTAAAATTAAAGTAAAATGCAGAGCCTCCTGGACCTGTGGCCAGGACCCGGGCAGTGTGAGTGCCACTGAAAATCAGCTTGCGTGCTGCCTTCAGCACATGTGCCATAGGTTGCCTACCCCTGGCATAAACAAACAGAACTGTGTCAAAAAATACCTGACTTATATTACCAATTTTCTCAGCCTCATGGAAACAACCAGGTCAGGTCCTGAATAACCTCAAACTCCTGCATGGCTGAAGAATGGCCTTTGAGCCACAATAAGCTCACTCGCAGACAGAGCTTCTGGCCAAGGCTGTTCTTGGCAGAGATGGGAGAGGAGCAAAACTCTCTCTCACCTGGAGAGTCTGAGGCAGACCCTAAAGACCAGGCCTTTACTACCACAGGATTTTTCTGACAGCAACAAGGTAGAGTTTCTGAATAGGTTTCCCATTCTGCTGCCTGGAGGGAAGAGGGAAGCATGTGAAATAAACACAATGGCAGATTAAAATATCTCTGTAAAAAAAGGTTTATGAAACTTTGCCAGGCCATTTTCCAAAATTCCTCCATCCAAACTACACAATCTGTAAATCTAGCCCCAGACCACCTATCTGGCTGACAACAAGAAATGCATCTCCAATTTATCATCATCAACCCATCCCCCTGAGAAAGTAGCAGCAGCAAAGAAAGCATCAGTCCTTTCTCCACCTACAATCCAAAAGATATTCTGGGCTGTTCTATAACACTCAGTGAGTGAGGTAGAATCATAGAATCTCAGGGTTGGAAGGGATCTCAGGAGGTCATCTAGTCCAACCCCCTGCTCAAAGCTGTAACACTGTCATTTTGCTAAACTTCACATGCTCAAAGTTCTGCGCTTGTGTGCTGAGACACCATCTGAGGTCAACTCATGTTGCTAAGAACGTATGCCCATTACCAACCCTTGTTTGAGATACAAACAATATTTTTCTAGTTACCTTCCCCAGACCTGAGAAAGAGCTCTGTGAAGCTCAAAAGCTTCTCCCTTCCACCAACAGAAGTTGCTCCAATAAAAAAAAAAAATACACCTCTACCCCAATAGAACGCGACCCTCGGGATACAAAAAAAATTTCACCACGTAATAGGTGAGACTGCGTTATATCAAACTTGCTTTGACTCCCTCCCCATTCCTTGTTCCCTGACCACCCTCTCCAGAGACCCCCATCCCTAATCACCCCCAGGAACCCACCTTCTACCCCAACCCCACCCCACCCCCCATCTCCTGACTACTCCGCCCCCTATCCACACACACCCCTCCCCGACAGGCACTCGCCGGCAGTGGCGGGAAGCGGAGCAGCCCGGCCCCAGCCTTCTCCACTCCCCCACCTCCCAGCAGCGGCGCTCTGCTTCCCACTACAGGTGAGTGCAGAGGGCGTCTTTTCCCCAACCTCCCCGCACTCACCGGCGGTGGGAAGCAGAGCAGCCCAGCCCCAGCCAGCTCCACTCTGCCAGCTCCCAGCCATGGCGCTCCACTTCCCACCGCAGGACCTTTCCCCAGCGACACGGCTGGGGCCGGGACAAGGAGAGCGGAGAGGTTGGGGAAAGGACGCCCCCCATGCTCACCTGCGGCGGGAAGCTGAGCTCTGCGGCTGGGGCCGGGCTGCTCTGCTTCCGCCGCTGCTGGTGAGTGCGGGGGGATCCCTTCCCCGAGTGACACAGCACAGTACTGAGGAGCAGTGCAGGACCCACACTTTCTGACAGACGGCTGGCTAGCAGGTTACCAGGGCAGTTGAAGAGCGGCTGGCAATCTAGTAGGATGCCCATGGGATGATGGGATTGAGAAACCTGCCCCAGGAGGCACTGCAGTACCCTGTAGCCAGTCGCACAGTGAGATAGTTACCCACAATGCACTGCGCTGTGTCAATGCAAGAGCTGGTACTGTGGATGTGCTCCACTGACACAAGAAGCATAATGTGAACATGCAACAGCGGTTTAACTACAGCTGTGGCTGTATGTTGCCATAACTTAAGTTGACTTAATTTTGTGGTGTAGACATAGGCCAAGCCAAATTTACCATCTGACCAAAGAACTCCAGACCAAACTCAACAGGCCATAAACTGCCATCCCACCTACAATCTGCCTATCTTCTGAGGCCTCCTCCCAGATTGCTTCATTGCCGGGGGCGGTGGGGGAGGGGGAGAGAAGAGCGAGGAAGGTAGGGAGAGCTACCATTACAGAGCTTCTCTCTGACAACAGTTGCAGGACACAAACTGCCAGGCAGATACAAGGCTAAGTTGTGTGGTGAATGCCCTGCTAACAACGATGTGCACGGCTGGTAGCTCAAAGTGTTTGCTAACTACTTAGAACTGCCCTTTCCCCACTCAGTTATCTTGGTACCTCCTGATGAATATCACAGAGTGAATGAATTACTAGGAAATGCCTGGATTTGATATCTCAATCTCCAGTCTTTGATTAAGAAAATATTATTTTATACCTATACGCGCACAGAAAAAAAAGAGAGAGAGCGCACGTACTATTGATTTCTCTATAGCTTTCATCCCCATGCAGTTGGAATACTTCAAGCACTAATGAATGTATCCTGACCATGTAAGTGGGGAAATATTAACCTCACTTTACATATGGGGAAAACCAAGGCACCGAGCACTGAAGGCCCTGATTCAAGCACACACCAAAGTGTTTTGCTGAATCAATGCCTGAGGTCACAGAGCCAAGACTGGACTAGGGAGTTCTGGGAACCAATGTCCAGTACTTGAATCACAAGCCCATCAGTCCAATAACATTCAGAGTGCGGAGGGGAAAGGAAATGTTAAGGTTACATCTGTGCTAAGTGCTCCTCCCAACCAGGCCTCAAGCAACATTTTGCTGGGCCCAGGGCAAACTCCTAATACAGGCTCCCACCCCATCCCATCCAGACAGACGCATGGAGTATAGAACCAACAGTTAGTCAAGCTTAAACCTCTGAGTGACACAGTTACACCAGCATAAATTTGTAGGGCAGATCAGGGCTTAGCCTGGAGTTTTTCCTCATGCTGATGGGCTTGTGGCCAGGCCCTGGCAAAGGGTAATTGTTTCTTCCCCTTTATTCGGGGCCTGCTCCGAGCCTAACTAAATGGGGCATTGACAGCATGAATCACTGCTTAACCAAGGTCCTAATTCACTTTACAGTTCCAAGCAGAGGATGGGTAAAATTTTCAAGATTGAGCCTATTCTAAGTCCCTTACTCAAATATATAAATATACCCTACATATTTCAAGAGTCCCCTGCCAATGCAGAGTAGTTTGAGGGTATCCTTTGCAAAGTATAGATTTAATATGCACATGCTCTCTCTGCAATCTCCAAACTCTGCTTAAAAAGGCAGACAACGGAGGGTTCCCCCGCCCCAACCAGCATTTCCAAGCCTAACATTTTCTAATCTTTGCACAGGACTACAGAACTGGACAGGACAAAGCACTGGAGCATAAGTTTTAGATAGGGCTCCACGTACAATGCAACTGGGTAGCTATGCCAATGATCATTGCCTGTTAGGTTCACTCCCTCTGGGGCACCTGGCATTGGCCACTGTCGTTAGACAGATACTGGGCTAGATGGACCTTTGGTCTGACCCGGTACGGCCGTTCTTATGAGCTACACCAGCTGAGGACCTGGCCCCAAAACATTAGTGTTTATTGGGTAAAAACTAGACGAGTCTCTCTATGTGTGTTGAAGATCCTCTGCTGTTTGATGACTGTGGGAGCAGGGTGGGAACTGGTCTACAACCTTACAACAGGCAGGAGCCCAGCAGCATGTTCAGAAAGAGTTTCAAATATTGTTTTAAAATGTGTGTCACGGCAGGGCAGGGGTTGGAAGTGATCAGCATTAGGGATCCTAGAAATCTGTTTGCCACTGAAAAACATGGAATTTTTACATTTTGTGCAAAAACTAACATTTTACAGTGGAACCCCAACGATCCTATCTGAGTGGGACCAGGGCCAGATCGGATAATCAAAAACTCAAATAATCAGGAGAATGGACGGGGCTTGGCTGTCAGTTTAAAATTGTAAATCTATCAATAAAACATTGTGGTCAATTGATACCCAGATATATTGTGGCTAGGGCTACTAAAATGAAATGCTGAACTTCAATGGTGGAATAATGCAGATTTTTATGGTTTTTAAAATCAGAGAATTTGGGGGGTTTTATCATGGAAAACTAGGCTCCCTGATCATCATGACATGTAATGTTAATAGTATAACACCCAGTTTTACAGGGCTGGCCCCATCTCCCCTGGGAGTTTCTCAGCCACAGCTCTCCAAGCAGCATTACAAAGGAAGTCAGTCACTCTCATGATCCTAGTTTTACAGCCAGGCAAAGAGAGGAATAGAGAGGGGAAGGTCAGACAGCTGGCCAATGGGGGAAGAGGAGGCAGGTCTCCCGGGTGCTAGTCCGGTGCTCTAACCACTAAACTGCACTTCACTAAGACTTCAGCTTTAGCGACTTGTGTTAAAAGGCAGAAGAGTGAGAAACATTGACAAATGCACAGAGACACTCTCCCCCCATGCTGTGCTGCTACAGTTCACACACATCCCTTTGCACACTGCTGCTGGGTGAGTGCCTTCAGCTGCAGTAAGGCATGGGTCCAACCTCATAACTCAGAGGTGGGAGAGAGAGGGAAGGTTAAGGAAGCAAACTGCTCCATTGGAAGGGAGAGATGGCCAATCATCACAATGCTTTGCATTTATATAACAGCTTTGGAGGGCAAATCTCCGAGTGCTTTTATAGATTAATTAAGCCCCAGTGCCCCATGAGGCAGAAGAAAGAATAACCAAAAGAAACACCCACCCACGGCAGATAGTTTCTCTTAACAGTGCAATTAGTGCTGCACCCTCCTCTCTCATCGGAAACGGGGCATGTCAGCGGAGGTAACATCACATTTTTTTATGATGGGGGAACCCCCCCGCTAGCATGTGCAGAATTTTACTCACAATGAATTCAATAAAGCAAGTACAAGGCTCATTCCCCCGGCTTACCCTCAGTTCCGTTTATACTGAGCACCCTGAAAAAAACCACTCTGCTCTTTAATACTAGTTCCCCAAACAAAACTGCTTTTTTCTTTTCCATGGTGATGGGATGACTGTGAGCCAGGGACCGCTTGATGCCAACTGGCAGAGAGTTGAGGGGTACATCAGGGCTACAGGGATCCCCCTGGGTCTGGTCTTTACGTACTAGTTCATCAAAGGGTGTCATGGGAGGTCCCTCTTGAAAGCTCATGCCCTGACCGCAGAAGGGTCTATTTAGCCCCAGCCCTCCAATGCTTACTCGCATTGTGGTGGAAGGTGCATTAAGCTGTGTGAGCTGAGGGGTCCTCTGGCACTGATTGCAAACACAGGGCTAGGGAACTGCTGGGTTGCAACAGTAAGAGAGGGAGGCAGAAAGTGAGAAGCTGCGGTGGTGAGTGCGGCCAGCAGAGGGACAGAGCTCCTTGCGGCACAAGATCGACTAAAGAGGAGAGCTTGGAAACTGAGTAAAGAAACTGCCGGCTCTTTGTTCCTACTGTGTTCAGGCAAACAGGACTTCGATGCAGTCCTGCTTCTTCACAATGAATGTACACGAAGTACCAACTGACAACCTCCAGGCTGGCTGAAATTCAGGATTTTCATCATACCAGAAGTTTAGATTTTCCAAAATCCGGTTTTCACCATTTTTTCCAAACCTTCCAGAAATGCCAAACCCTTTGTTTTAGCGACATCAAAACATTGTTTCAGAGATGAAATATGAAAAATTACATTCTTGTCAGCTTAGCTGCTGCCACTGGCTGAACAGCAGCAAGTGAAACTGACCACATCACCAGCTTCAGTGGAGCTGCTGCCAGGAGTCTGCAAGCCCTGGGGTCCCTGGCCAGTCTGCATGCAGGGCTGCTTTGGACCCCGGAAGCCGGACTCATTACCTTCAGGCAGCTCCGAGAGCCCCAGCTTGACCTGGGTTCTCAGGTCTTCCACGCTTCCCTGCTGTAGACATGGGAGAAGAGCCCTGGCTTGACCCAGGGCTCCATGGACTTCCGGGCTCTTGTCTCCAAGCAGGGAGTCAGGAACCTGGCATGGTGGGGCTGCCCGGGAGTTCTGGATGGTGCTAGGGCTTCTAGCTGCCCCAATCTGCAGCAGGTAGACTGGCTAACCTGACAGCCCCTGCTCCATGGCTGGACCCCAGGGTAGCCCACATGGCAGGGCTGCCTCAGATCCTGGAACCTGGGCTCCCCAGCAGGCCACAAGAATCTGGCATGCTTCCGATGGATGCTGCCTGCCTACGTTTTGCTGAAACAGTAACGGAGCCAAAAACACATTTCATTTCCTCAGATCAGTATTTTCCAACCAGTTCAATCTATTTCTCATCCTAAACAACCCAGCAAGGCCCTCAACAGTGGCTAACTGCTTCAGTCATAAAGGACACCACCTAGAATCCTTTCAGTGACTTGTACTGCTCAGAAGTCCTCCTGACCTATGTAAATCGGAATACGAGTGCCCATCAAATATCACATCCCTTTGCCACCCACGCCCCCCGAAGGAAACGAAAGAGCTCTGCGAACACTACGAAATACCCAAACCGATTCCACTGTTAGAGTGGATATTAACTATCTTGTATCATGTCTCCTTGGGCATCATAAAGCATTCCATTTCTCGTATGACAAATTCAATAACCCATCTCTGACTCACATGCACATGTATGCTCTCCTCTCCTGACTCCCATTCTTTAGAAAGGGATACAGATGTGCATTTTCTGATTGATTCAGGGGTTGAGTAAAGACAAGGAAGTGATCATTTTAAAAGAATGCACAGTCCTGGATTACAAACCAAAGCTGTAATTTGATTTTGAGGTTTGCTGCCATATGTAAACTGGCTGTGCTGCACTTGTGGGGGGTATCGTTAGCAGAACGCATTAACTGAATTAAAACTTTATACCAGGGGTCGGCAACCTTTCAGAAGTGCTGTGCCAGGTCTTCATTTATTCACTCGAATTTAAGGTTTCGCGTGCCAGTAATACATTTTAACCTTTTTAGAAGGTCTCTTTCTATAAGTCTATAATATATAACTAAACTATTGTTGTATGTAAAGTAAATAAGGTTTCAAAATGCTTAAGAAGCTTCATTTAAAATTAAATTAAAATGCAGAGCCCCCCAGACTGGTGGCCAGGACCCGGGCAGTGTGAGTGCCACTGAAAAATCAGCTCACATGCCGCCTTCGGCACCCGTGCCATAGGTTGCCTACCCCTGCTTTATACAGTAGATACTTAGAGTTAGGAAATGATCAGCCAACCACACACCTCATTTGGAACTGGAAGGACACAATCAGGCAGCAGCAAAGAAAATAATACAGTACAGTGCTAAATGTAAACTACTAAAAAACAAAGGGAAAGTTTTAATAAAAATATTTGACAAGGTAAGGAAACATTCTGTGCTTGTTTCATTTAAGTTAAGATGGTTAAAAGCAGCATTTTTCTTCTGCATAGTAAAGTTTCAAAGCTGTATTAAGTCAATGTTGAATTGTAAACTTTTGAAAGAACAACCCTAACATTTTGTTCAGTAACGAACTTCCATTCCCGGGGGGCTAGTCACTCAGTGGTTTGATGGTATTGACTCTCAGACCAGACGCTGTGTACTGACAGTGGCTAGAATTCTATAGGTAAGCAATAGTGGCAGTATTTCCACTGTATATTTTAATTTTGGGGGAGCCATGGGGGGAGTTATAACTGGGATCCACAAAAATAAACTGACCTAGAACTACATTAGGCAAGAATTAGAATGGTTTGTTTTAATCAGCAACTGCCTTCCCTCTCCCAAACTAATAATGGGCCAGGGACAGAGTTTCTGGTGGATAGAGGCAGCAGCCAAAACTGCACTGAGGAAGAGGAAGTCAAGTAGGGTGCAGCCAGGGGCCGCCTGTCCCCCCAGCAACGTGTGGACCCAGCACTGTGCAAGGGCCACCCAACCCCCCCCACACACACACATTCTGCCCCACTGCCCCCACCCCACGTGTTCGTGGAGAAGAAGTGCAAAGAGGAACCAGCCCGAGACTCCAAGGAAAGGAAGCAGCAGCTGCAGAAGCAGCCAAGCAGGGACCTTCAGCCAGTCAGAACTTCCATCAATTTGATTGCACTTACTCTACCCTGTGCTGATTGGCTGTCTGCATCGACTCCCCTGCTCGCATCCCCCTTCCCAGTTTTCTTTCCATTTTGCTGATCTCTTCCTAAGTAAACCCATGCACCTGCCCACCCCTGCAAAATCCTGGTACTATCATGCTGTCTGCCACCATCCCACTGCTCACTCCACCCTGCCAGGGGGTTCTACCCCTTCACCACACGGCGTTTGGCTCATCTGTTTGGCTGGTCAGACTGTGGGCTACTGTGTGTTTGAAAACTGCCTGGCACAGTGGGGCCACATTCTTGGTTGACCCTGAATGATGTTTGTTTATGACAGTGGGGGCCTATGAACAACATTCACCCTCAGCTGGGGCGAGCTTGGCTTCAATGGAGCTATGATCGTTTTTAGCAACTGAGGATCTGCCCTTTGGCATTTGTCTACAAAGGATAAAGGGAGGTCTAAAGGTTACATGCAAAAAACAAACAAGGAAGAGTAAGACTTTAGCATTAGGTACTGAATGACCCAAACAAGAACAGGACAGAGTATTTCTGTATAGAACATATTGATTTTATATCCTCTTCACCTATACGTGCAGCTTGCCACCTCACGACTCAGACGGGGGTCCCACTGTGCTAGGCTCTGTGTGAGCACACAGGGAGAGATGAGGTGGCCTGGACAGTCTGTAACCAAGGTTCAGCGCTGCCAAAACTCCTAGTGATCTAACGTGTTGCAATTTCAGGGGGCAGGTAGTTCCAAGTTGTTTCTTTTCTTGCAGATCTTTACATTTTAGCTTGTTTGGGCGGCCAATTTCCATTGCACATGCCAGGCCGGTGCTTGGCTTGGAGGTAGTTTGATTTATAAGGCTCTGATGTGTTTGTAAGAACAAACTGTTCTGCAGACTGCAAACAAAAACAGCGGATGAACATTGTAACCAAGTGCACTGAACAAAGTCAAGCAGGCAGCAGCCACCTTTCCCGGCATGTCAGAGAGAACATTGTTTTCCCTGTGAGACTCCCTTTTCCTCAGATCAGGCACAGTTCTAACAGCACTGAACGCCAGCAGTGCAGCCCCAGAGGAGACAGACAACTAACTTCGCTGTTGGGGTTAAAGTCCCCGACGGGACTAACAAGGGTTTCAAGCTGTCTGGGGGCTGGACAGGCCCGGGATTTATTTTGCCAGCTTGGGTGGGGTGGGGGGCTGGCTATGTTATGACAACCTCCTCTGGGTGCCTAGATTCTCCACAGCAGGGGCCTCACCTTGACGCACCCCTTACCCAACATGCCCCTTTGGGCTAGAATTGGGCGGCAGGAGGGAGCAAAGGAGCCAGCTGCTTTAGGGAGACCTTCTGCAGCACCGGTGCCAGGGAATCCTCCAGATACAGGCTTCTCAGGGCCACCCTGTGTCCCTCAAGAGGGTTGGAGCAGCGCTAAAGTCTCCCTAAAAGCATTTCTACCCTGTCATCACCTAACAGACAGTTCCTCTACCGACCGAGCCATATCCCCCCCGGGGCTCAGGTCGGCTTAACAACCGCGCTCAGGCGGGAGAGTATCAGTGTCAGCCCTGAGTCCCACAGCTATGTCAACCTCATCTTTAAGTGGAGACCAGCCCCCAAAACACCATTTGTCCTCTCGGCTGCTCCTGGTGTGGTGAGGCTCTGGCCTGCCCCCAACGCAGAGTGGACTGGAGACTAACTACCCAGCCCTTCTGCGGCTTTAGAAGCCATTCAATAATCCCAACTCTTTAGCTCTATCGATAAAATCACCAAGCGCCCCGTTCCCCGCCATTAACCACCAGGAACCATTTGTTTTCAGACGACACCTGCTTGGGAGCGCTGGTCAAAATTAATACGTTCTCAGAAAAGCGGGGTTTGGGGCTTTTGCTTCTGACCCTTTTTGCCTCTCTCCTGCCTCCCCTTTTTTGGTGGGTGGGGATTTGTTTTCCCCACTGTTTGTTTGTTTAAACAAACATCTAAAAATTCTCCAAGTGAAGACTGTCGGGAGATTGGGGGAGCTGTGTTTGGTCAAAAGCTTTGAACAAAAATAATTCAGCCAGCTCTCCCAATCATCCCTGTTTCCCACCCTCCCCCTCACACAAACATTCGCACTGGAAGGTTAAGAGCCCCCCTTTGTAGCACCTCTTGTTATTTTAAAAAACATGGTAGCCTGAAAGCTGTGAATTAAGTTCTTATCCACGTCATTTGATTTCTCCTTCCTCGCACCCCGGGTTTTAGAGATGACGCACCCAATCCTACCTTGTGTTCAGGAATCACTAATGAAATTAACACTCTTTTGCAGGCAACTATGAAACTAGTTCAAAATTTTAAATTTAGAAAGCAGCAAGCAGACAGGACCTGTGAATGACAGAGCTCATTTGCAAGCGTTAAAGAGAACTTGTGCAAGTGAGAAACCGCTACTAAATTCTGTGTTCCGAGGCCAAACAGCTAAGGAGTACAATTTCTGAGAAGTGCATGACTGAGTAACGAATCCAAGTTCCATTTGCATAAGGGAATCAATAAGACTTCGGGCCAAGGGGGAAGTGGGACTCGGGCCCTTTGGAAAGTTTTACCAGACATGTCATTTTCCAAAAATCTCACTCTCTAAATTGCCATAAGGGATGAACACCCATCTCCTGCCCCCAGCCCTCATGGAATGCCATTGACTTGAATGGGGGCCAGGATTTCACCCAAGATATTTTTGGAATATGTAACTGACACATAATGCTATCACATTCTATAGAAGACAGTCTAATGTATAATCCAGCCTCTGAGAAGTGAAGTAATGCGAGGTCAACCAGTTTCCTCCTCCCTTCTTGGATCTCAAAGAGCTACCTGGGCCATTTATCTATAAGGAGATACTGACTGGATTTCTTAAATTAGATGCATGAAAGAAACCTGCATTCACCATTCATCTTAGCTTGTACAATCTATTTTTGTTTGCTCAAGTCTTCTATATGGGCTGCAGATACCACATTCAAGAGCCACGTTTACTCTCACAAGCTCAGGTGACTAGCTGATAACCCAGACTGCTGGGTGTTTCATCCATCCAAGATGATGGATCATTACCACTAGTTTTTCCAGGCAGATAGGAATTCAGTTTGACTGAGAACAGGGAAACACGTCACCAACGTAAGTACAAGTATGGGGTTATGAAATTAACACAGGTGGACATTACTCTCTGCCTTTGTTTAACAAGTAGCCTTGGTGAGAGGGATCACATAAAGGCAAAAAGAGGATTTGCCCAAGTTTCAAATTCGCCATAACTGACGGGAAATCTCAGACTATTGACCCACATTAATATTCAAGTGGTGCCCAGACGACAGTCAGCCAGCCTGTGGAACTCCTTGCCGGGGGATGTTGTGAAGGCCAAAAGTATAACTTGGTTCAAAAAAGAATTAGCTAAGATCAATGGCTATCAGTCAAAATCTCCGACTGCCAGAAGCTGGGCCTGGATGACGGGATGGATCACTTGATAAATTGCCTTGTTCTGTTCACTCCCTCTGAAGCACCTGGCACTGGCCACTATCAGAAGACAGGATACTGGTCTAAAGGGATCATTGCCCTGACCCACTATGGTCATGCTTATAAATACATCCAGAGATCCACCTTGATATGTTTGGGTGGAAACTGTGGCCCCTTTAGGCCCATTCGCAATGGAAACAGTCTAGGATACTTCTGAAGTCGTTTAGTCCTACCAGGTAAAAGCCCAACACCTGGGTATTGCAGGCCGAGGGCCAAAAGCCAATCCCCCCATACCTAGTAAGGGAATTCTAGCTCTGTGATGGGTTGTACAAACCTCACACTCCAGAACAACGGGTTAAGGGGCAGCTCTAGGTCCAGGAGCCCCCATGAGCTGCACCAGCAAAGCCTGCAGCAGCTGGAACCGAGGCAGGCTCAAGGCAAACGCACTATAGCTCTGGTTCAGGCCAAGATGGTTGAGAAGGAACGGAGGGCTGATCGCTTTGGAATGGGGCATGAGGATACGTAGGGTGCATGTGCGGGTCGAACAGATACCGCTAACGCATCTCCGATGGGAGGCGCATGGGCACACACGTACCTGAACTGGAGTGCCCACAGTGGTGCTTCTCAAACAACTGTAGCGTTTCTCTCCCTTTCTCTGAAGGTTATGGCCAAGTAAGGTAGATTTGTGTTCTGCCCTAAGCTGATTAGGTTTAAAAACCATAAATGAACAAACATTTTGGGGAAACAGGGAAAAATATTGGAGCCCAAGAGCCTCATCTTCAAAATAAAAAGGGGATGCATTTAAAACAAGGAACTAATAACAAATGCCAACAGTTTGAGATTGGTTGTATAAATCAAAGTCAGGAGAATGAAATCATGAACAGGGTTTATTTTCCCCCTTAACTTGCCTGGCTATTGTGGCAGTTTTGCAGCACTTAATTCCTCTTCAGTTAAAAGCACAGCGAGTATTGGGCAATAGCTGCATCTGCGTTAAGGGCTCGACTTCACTAGGTTGCTGGGGAGGAAGGTGTCTTCTTACCTCGAGCTAGTGAACTAGTTAAAATCCTAGCAAAGACAAGGCAGTCCAGTTTTCACACAGGTTAGCAGGTTGAATTAAAGACTACCAGAGTCAAAGGGTTACCTTAATCTAACTTCTGAGAAAACTACCAACTGTCTCATCTTCACTGGGATTTTCCCTCAAGTTAGTGAGCTCCTGTTAAGACCACATCATTTTTGTAGTGAAGACAAAGACTAAACGGTACAAATGAATGGAAAAACCATAACTTGTTCATTCTTTCATCCTTTGTTCACAACATGCTTATTCTTGAAATGGATCATCTACTCCGGACATAGACCATCATAACATCATGGCTACTTCTCTCTGCACCAGTGGAATGGAGTTTATCTTTTTTGGAGAGGAAAGGGGTGGGGGAGAGATGTTTATTTTTTTGGTTGGTTCCAACATGTTAGTGGGAGGAGCTTACAATAAAACAAATATGCCTTTTCTGGAGCAGGGGATCCACACTAAGACTCCAGAATTATAGCTTAGCAAAGTGCGACTGCCTTCCCCTTTTTTCCTTGCATACTTCCCCATTCGATTTTTGAAGCTGTGAAGCCCAGTAGCTGTGACAGACAGGTGGGGCCAGGCATGCATCAGAACTTAAGTGCTAGGTCAGTGTCTTTCTAATTTTATTTATCAAACAATACTCCATCTTCTGCTGACTTTAAGTGGCTCATATATGAATACAGAAACTGCTGAGAGAGCCTGGTAGCGTCCAGTTTGCTTTGCTGCCCTAAATATAAATCAGGGCATACCTTTTAAAGCCAAAATACAGTGCTCAGCTGCCTCATTTAAGCAATTCTTAATTTTTAACACAATGTGATCCCTTTGCAAGGCTGTTTTTCTATTTATCTTTTCTCTTACTTAAAAATCAGTTAAAAGTTGGCGAGACATATTGGGAGATAAAAGTGCAACAATAAAAATGTAGTGTATCGCCCCACCACAGTTAGGGAATCCCATTGCAGCAAAGCCATCCACTATGACCTGGACATTTCCCAGAGTCACAACCTTTTGTAGCAGCAGCTTAATGATTGCTTTGGCTACTTGCATCACAGCAGCCCCCACAGTAGATTTGCCCACTCCAAATTGATTCCCCACTGACTGGTAGCTGTCTGGTGTTGCAAGCTTCCAGAGGGCTGTCGCTTCTCTACTGTGAGGGCTGATCTCATCTTGGTATTCTGGCGTTTCAGGGCAGGGGAAAGCAAGTCACAACATTCCATGAACGTGCCCTTACGCATGCGAAAGTTTCGCAGCCACTGGGAATTGTCCCACACCTGCAACACAATGCGGTCCCACCAGTCTGTGCTTGTTTCCCGGGCCCAAAATCGGCGTTCCATGGCTAGAACCTGCCCCATTACCAGCATGATCTCCAAAGCGCAGGGGCCCGCGGTTTGAGAGAATTCTGTGTCCATGTCCTCATCACTCTCGTTGCCGCGCTGCCGTAGCCGCTCCTCCTCGACTGGTTTTGCAGGTCCCGGTTCAGCATTGACTGCACGAGAATGTGCGAGGTGTTTACAACGTCCATGATTGCTGTCTTTAGCTGAGCAGGGTCCATGCTTGCCATGCTATAGCGTCTAAACAGTTCACCCAGGGAAAAAGGTGCGAAACGGTTGTCTGCTACTTGCACGGAGGGAGGGGTGAGGCTGTACCCAGAACCACCCGCAACAATGTTCTTTGCCCCATCAGGCACTGGGATCTCAACCCAGAATTCCAATGGGCAGGGGAGACCATGGGAACTATGGGATAACTATGGGATAGCTACCCACACTGCAACGCTCCGGAAATCGACACTAGCCTCGGTACATGGACGCACACCGCCGAATTAGTGTGCTTAGTGTGGTCGCGTGCACTCGACTTTATACAATCTGTTTTAAAAAAACAGCTTCTGTAAAATCTGAATAATCCCGTAGTGTAGACATACCCTCAGTGATTTCCAGAGCAAGTGGCATGGTTCACTACCTGAGCTGTTAGATAAGCTAGATTTATTTCTGCCCCATGGATCCATCACCATCACTGAAAAAATCCCATAGGCAAAATCCTGCCCTCAGCTATACCCATACAAGCTCACTTCCCTCAGACTCCATAGAGATGGGCTAAAAGAAGGGTCAGATGGTGGAAAAGGGAGCTGGGACAGTACAGAATGAAGTGTGTGGATTTCCAAGAGCAGTCAATGTGCAGCATGAAGACATTAATGCTCTGCAAGAGGAGTCTGTAGCAGCCAGTCACAGCTGGCAAGGAGCCCAGAGACTCACTTCACACCTAGGTTAATGAGAACTCCTGACTTTACCTGTCTTCCAGCAGTTTCCTATCTGGGGGGTGTTGGCGGGGGCTGGTACTGCACAGGAGGTCAGACTAGATGAACTGCAGGTTTGTTTTGGCCTTAAACTCTAGGACTCTGGTGTAAATCAACATAGCTTCATAGACTTCAATGGCACTACCTTGTTTTACACCAGCTGAGGATCTGACACCTTAATCCCACCCAGTGTTGCTAACACTCACGATATTGAGGTTCCATCTAAAACCCCCATGAGGTAGGAGATGAGACAAGGTGGGTGAGGTAGTATCTTGGACCAACTTCTGCTGGGGAAAGAGACCAGCTTTCGAACTTGCAGAGCTCTTCTTCAGATCCGGAAACAGTTTGTTTATTTTCAATGAAAGCTAAAAAAAGTTCAGAGCACTCATGGCTGCAGAGAAAAGTTTGAAAATGTGACTCAAGTGCACCCTTAAAAGGTTCAAAAAACTAGAATAGCCCCAAATTTATAACTTTTTAAAAATCTTACAATTTTCAAGCCAGTCTCATGATTTTCCAGGCCTAACTCAGCGGCTTGGGGGTTTATGGTGCATGTTTGGGCTTGGGAAGCCTGCCCCAATGAATCCTGACCACCCTGCCTATATGGTGTCTTCACGCCCATGCCCATCAACCAACAGGAACAGTTTTAGATAGTAAATTCTCCACTTGGCAGCAGAAACACCCAAACGATGGAATGACGACTCAAGGAGGAGGGATAATGTGATGTTTGATACTGTCCCCTTAGTTCTCAGATTTATAAAACAGAAAAAAAATATTTTCACCTTCAAGAATATACAAAAAATTTTCTTCGATGATGTTAAATGCAGGCTCTCTGTAGATATAAACACAGGCTAATATGAACTTCCACGCATCCAGTGATAAGTTTTCTGGCGCAGCTGATATGATAGAACAAAGAAGGATATTTTAATCCAGTTGACTCATTTTAAAAAGCCTGAGTTTCAAGAAGTAGAGGGACTAATAGAACAAAGCACAGGATTCCTAATCAGAGACTCTCCTTCCCTTTCACAATTCAACCTAACAACCTGGCGTCAACAGTGCGGTCCCAACAGGACACAGTCCCCGCTCCTCCAAAGACTGCCCGCAGCGGGGCAGAGTCACACTACACCATGCTACCCCAACAAGCAGGCTGGAAGTGGAGTGAGCAGGCTGAAGGCTTGAGATAAGAGCTGAAACGCTCAGACAGAGAGAACCGTGACACACCCAAGAAGCAAATTCACTTGCAGAAATATGAAGTTTTCCGTGAACAAAGGACGAATGTGGGAATGTTCCAGGATAAGGCGGCTGTGAAAATTCTTGGCCCAGAGCAGGGATAGTCACTCACCACTGGCATAGCACAGGCACTGCCTAAGGGAGCACCCCACTGGAGTGCAACTCAGTTCCACTTCCTTACTGCATGGCTTATATGTTTGATTGTTGAAAATTTGGCTTCAGTGTCTCTCTTAAAAGATGGGGAGCAGAGCTCTGCAAACACTCGCTGTTTCAATGTGTTAACAAGAGGACAGATCCTCCAGAGCGCACAGCACCCAGCAGCTCACGTTCTTCTCAGTGGGAGCTGAGCACGCCTGAAAACCTGGCATCGTGGGCTCTAATTCCATGTAGTGTTTCAACCTTTTTGCCTTGGCTGATGCTAAGCAAGGCCAGTTCAACCTCATTATCCTCGACAGGGCAGGGCAGGAAATGAGCAATGGTAAGTCTAAGCAAGAGGGAGGCTCTTCAGTTGAGCTATACTACCTGACCAGAATACTGGAAGAACTTCATAGTTTACATCCACATCAGTTACATAAAAAATGCCACAGACTTGGACCATGAGCCACAAAGCACCCAGGAGCAGAACCCTGTTAGTTAAGGTTGGCAGCAGTTTGAGGCAGGGCCGGTCTTTTTGTTCTGTGTTTGAGCAGCACCTACAGGGGTACCAGTCCATGCCTAAAGCTCCGACAGGCCACCATAATACAAAACAGTGCGCAAGCACAACAAATTGCAGGTTTGGGGTCTTGTTTTGTGCCAGTTATCCTCATAGAATCATAGAACTGGAAGGGACCTCGAGAGGTCATCTAGTCCAGTCCCCTGCACTCATAGCAGGACTAAGTATTATCTAGACCAGTGGTACTCAAACTTTTGTACTGGTGACCCCTTTCAAATAGCAAGCCTTTGAGTGCAACCCCCCCTTATAAGTTAAATATATTTTAAAAAGTGTTTTTAATACCATTATAAATGCTGGATGCAAAGTGGGATTTGGGGTGTAGGCTGACAGCCCACGACCTCCCAAGTAAAAACCTCACGACCCCCTGAGGGGTCCCAACCCCCAGTTTGAGAACCCTCGATAAAGACCATCCCTGACAGGTGTTTGTCTAACCTGATCTTAATCTCCAATGATGGAGTTTCCACAACCTCCCTAGGCAATTTATTTCAGTGCTTAACCACCCTGACAGTTAGGAAGTTTTTCCTAATGTCCAACCTAAACCTCCCTTGCTTCAATTTAAGCCTCTTGCTTTTTGTCCTATCCTTAGAGGTTGAGAAGAAAAATTTTTCTACCTCCTCCTTGTAACAACCTTTTATTTATGTACTTGAAAACTGTTACGTCTCCTCTCAGTCTTCTCTTCTCCAGACTAAACAAACCCAATTTTTTCAATCTTCCCTCATAGGTCATGTTTTCTAGACCTTTAATAGTTTTTGTCGCTCTTCTGTGGACTTTCTCCAATTTGCCCACGTCTTTCCTGAACTGTGGTGCACAGGACTGGACACAATACTCCAGCTGAGGCCTAATCAGCGCGGAGTAGAGTGGAAGAATTACTTCTTGTGTCTTGCTTACAACACTCTTGCTAATACATCCCAGAATGATGTTCATTTTTTTGCAACAGCGTTACACTGTTGACTCACATTTAGCTTGTGATCCACTATGACCCCCAGATCCCTTTCTGCAGTGCTCCTTCCTAGGCAGTCATTTCCCATTTTGTACGTGCGCAACTGATTGTTCCTTCCTAAGTGGAGTACTTTGCATTTGTCCTTTTTGAATTTCATCCTATTTACTTCATACCATTTCTTCAGTTTGTCCAGATCATTCAGAATTTTAATCCTATCCTCCAAAGCACTTGCAACCCCTCCCAGCTTGGTATCATCCACAAACTTTCTAAGTGTACTCTCTATGCCATTATCTAAATTGTTGATGAAGATATTGAACAGAACTGGACCCAGAACTGATCCCTGCGGGACCCCACTTGTTATGCCCTTCCAGCATGACTGTGTGGCCAGAATGAGTATTGCATAACTGCACACTCCCTCACCCATTCTGCAACGAATTTCAGAACAAACTAATCTGGGAAAACCCCAAAAGCTTCTTATTCCTTCCATCAAGATGAGATGGCTGGGCTCTCCAGCCTGCCATGGATCTCAAGTCTTGGCATACTGTGGCCAAAGTTTTCAAACCTGGGGGTTTAAAGTTAGGCTCCTACATGGAAATGGCTGATTGGGAGGGAAAGGAAAAAATAAAAATTGGGCCACACCCATTTTGGTACCACAATATGATTCCACATGGCACTTAAGCACTTGCTTAACTTTAAAGTATATGAGTAACTCCATCCCTGTTCAAAGCTTTTAAGCATATGCTTCTATCTGACCAACTTAATGCAACTTAAACACACACTTGAAGTTAGGTGCATGCTACATCAGGGGCTATGAGACTATCTTTAGGCACTCAGGTTTGAAAATGTTGGCCTGTGGTCCTTGCTCTGTGTCTTATTGCACAAGTGCTACTCCAGTTGGTCAGTATTAGGAGCTAGAGTAAACTGGAACAAAACTGTACACTCATATTCTATCCTCTCCTTAACTGCACCACTGAACACAGGAGCTGAAAGCCACTTCCAATTAGGGCTCTTTATTAATGTGAGTGACCCTTTTCTCTGTGATTTCAGCTTGAAAGCAAGGCGCCAAAAAAAGAGTGAGGATTTGGTGCTTCCAAACAGACTCAACCAGACACAGCTAATGTGGAAAAAAAATGCAAACATTAAAACAAAATTATTGCAGAGCAAGTGGTATCCAGCTTCTCCCAGAGCCAGGAGAAAGGGGAAAGAGAATCAAGGATTAAAGATATCAGTTCAGTGAATTATGATTAAAAAATAAACTTCAAATGATGGGTAGGATTAAGTGATTTAGCTGCCCAAATACCATTGAAAGTCAATGCTAAAGTAGATATTCAGGCAGCTAAATATAGATCAGGCACCTTTGAAAATTCATTCTCCATGAGTTTAGTGGGATTGCTTTAATGATTTCCACAAGGCTGCTTCCCATTGGTTTTAGTTATACCATCCTGGCTTCACCACCAATAAACTATTGGGTCAATGGATATATGAAGCCCAGGGTGGGTGTAACTGCACTTGTCCATTACAGAAACTGGTGAAATCCATTCTGTCACAGGGTCTGAAATAACAAAGCTATTCTTGAAACTGGTTCAAGTATTCACATACTTTGCATAATCTATATTGAGAACGCCTCAATAGCAAACTATTATTAATTACACACAATGGTCGATTAAAAAGGTTTCTTGAATTAGCCCTCGATCCACCATGGCACCTAAACACATGCTAAACTTTAAGCACGAGTAGCCCCATTAAATTCAGCATGTGCTTTGCTGGATTGGGGCCTTAGTGTAGTATCTATGCAGACATTGAGAAAGCAGAGGTCAGTGATATGGGAGAAATGGAAAGTTATTAACAGAAGGGGATTGGAGAGACTTTCTAACCATGACAAAACAGTCAGGAACTTGGAGCACCTACTGCTACAGCCTTGTTCCCATCAAATTTCTCTTTGTCAGAATAAATATAGGAAAAAGGATATTTGCAAAAATCCCAATTAAAGAAAAAGGACACACTAGACCAGGGGTTCTCAAACTGGGGGTCGGGACCCCTCAGGGGTCACAAGGCTATTACATGTGGGGTCAGCCTCCACCCCAAACCACACTTTGCCTCCGGCATTTATAATGTTGTTGAATATATAACAGGGTGTTTTTAATTTATAGGAGGGGGGTGTCACACAGAGGCTTGCTGTGTGAAAGGGGAAAAAAATTGAAGGAGAAAGTTAAGGACATTGAGGTCAATGGTAATTGGGACAAAATACAACATGCTTTTACAAAAGGTAGATCGAGCCAAACCAACCTGAGCTCCTTCTTTGAGAAAAAGGAAACACAGTGGATCTAATTTACCTCGATTTCAGTAAGGCATTGATATGGTTCCACATGGGGAATTATTAGCTAAATTGGAAAAGATGGGGATCAATATGAAAATTGAAAGGTGGGTAAGGAACTGGTTAAAGTGGAGACTACAACGGGTCATACTGAAAGGTGAACTGTCAGGCTGGAAGGAGGTTACTAGTGGAGTTCCTCAGGGATTGGTTTTGGGACCTATTTAATATTTTTATTACTGACCTTGGCACAAAAAGCGGGAATGTGCTAATCAAGTTTGCGGATGACACAAAGCTGGGAGGTATTGCTAATACAGAGAAGGACCAGGATATCATACAGATGACCTTGTAACCTGGAGTAATAGTAATAGGATGAAATTTAATAGTGAAAAGTGCAAGGTCATGCATTTAGGGATTAATAACAAGAATTTTGATTATAAATTGGGGACACATCACTTGGAAGTAACAGAGGAAGAAGGACCTCAGAGTATTGGTTGATCACAGGATGACTATGAGCCGCCAATGTGATATGGCCATTGAAAAAGCTAATGCAGTCTTGGGATGCATCAGGCAAGGTATTTCTAGTAAAGATAAGGAGGTGTTAGTACTGTTATACAAGGCACTGGTGAGACCTCATCTGGAATACTGTGTGCAGTTCTGGTCTCCCATGTTTAAGAAGGATGAATTCAAACTGGAACAGGCACAGAGAAGGGCTATTAGGTTAATCCGAGGAATGGAAACCCTGTCTTATGAAAGGAGACTCAAAGAGCTTGGCTTGTTTAGCCTAACCAAAAGAAGGCTGAGGGAAGATATGATTGCTCTATAAATATATCAAAGGAATAAATATCAGGGAGGGAGAGGAATTATTTAAGCTTAGTACCAATGTGGACACAAGAACAAAATGGATATAAACAGGCTATCAGGAAGTTTAGACTTGAAATTAGATGAAGGTTTCTAACCATCAGAGGAGTGAAGTTCTGGAACAGCCTTCCAAGGGGAGTAATGGGGGCAAAAGACATATCTGGCTTCAAGACTAAGCTTGATAAGTTTATGGAGGGGATGGTATGATGGGACAGCCTAATTTTGGCAATTAGTCTTTGACTACTAGTAGTAAATATGCCCAATGGCCTGAGATGGGATGTTAGATAGGGTGAGATCTGAGTTACTATAGAGAATTCTTTCCTGGGTGTCTGGCTGGTGAGTCTTGCCCACGTGCTCAGGGTTTAGCTGATCGCCATATTTGGGATCAGAAGGAACTTTCCTCCAGAGCAGATTGGCAGAAGTCTTTAAACCATGATTTGAGGACTTCAGTAGCTCAGACATAGGTTAGGGGTTTGTTACAGGAGTGGGTGGGTGAGACTCTGTGGCCTGCGTTGCGCAGGAGGTCAGACTAGATGATCGTAATGGTCCCTTCTGACCTTAAAGTCTATGAGTAAGTTGGTCTATGGGGATTCCAACCAGCCCACAGGCCCAGGTTTCTTCCTCTCCATCCCTCCTATTGACACGATGGACAGCGACCAGGGCTGCCCACCCACTCCATGGTGCAATGGAAAGTTGGGCTGTCGTACCATAAAGCCAGCAGTTGCATTCCCTTTGAGACTTCTGCTTTAGCAAACGGTGGTGGCTGGAGCAGGGGACTGGGAGCTGACAGTGGACTGAGCCTCACTGCCCCTGAAGTCCTCTGTACCTCAAGTTAGCCAGTTCGTTAAAGGGGGTAGACTAGCAGCCACATGGGCATTAAAGGACTGGAAGGGAGACTGAGTCACAAAGTGAAAATGGGTGTAGAATTGTTACTCTCCAGTTTAGCTTGGGGGGGGGAGGGGACAGTTGCTTCAGCATGGCTTTGGCCCATAAGAGGATTTTTGGGGGTGATGTTTGAGTAAAATCTTTTTGGCTGTTTGAATTCTGGGAGGACAAACACACAGTTCCTAATTCAAAAAAATAGATAGATTCTGGCTACCTTCATTTCAAACAGAAAAACTCAAGTGGCAAGGGACTTTTTTTGTTGTGTGTTTGTACAATGCCCAGCACACCAGGCTCCTAAACCAGGACTGGGATTTGTAGTTGCTACGGTAATACACATCAATATGTTACACTTGTCACACAAATAGTCATTACGTTAGCAGTATGTGATTTGCAAAGTTTGAAATAAAAATCTAGTCTTGTAATTGATTTAGTTGGGAATTGGTCCTGCTTTGAGCAGGGGGTTGGACTAGATGACCTCCTGAGGTCCCTTCCAACCCTGACATTCTATGATTCTATAATACAATTAGGCATGTCTGAAAGTATGGGACTATGCATGCAGCGTCAAAAATTCTAGGATGTGCACATTGCACTTGCTAGTAAAGTGCGTAGCTGTCCGGGCATGGAATTTCCCAGATCTGCTAGCAAAGGGTTCAGTTCTCCTTCAATGCCTAAAAACACAAACGCAAAATCCTAGCATTAAGACAGCACTCAGAGTAGGGCGCTCCAAAAGCGAAGATTGTTCTGACAACACGAACACTGCCCCAGTGCCATGCGTCCAATTCCTCTTTGGCCTGTTGAACATAATCCTCTATGTACTGCCTTACTATTAGCACCTATTAATGAGCCCCATAACACGGGTGACAGGGGTGACCTAGAATTGCTTTGAGTGCTGTTCTAACCACAAATGGCACTTCATTAATGAAGTTATTGGTCAGGACCAATAAATGGCCTGTCTTGATCTTTCTGAAGGGAGAGCAACCGAGGATGCGGAGAGGGGGCGGAAAGGGGAGCATTTAGGGCCTCGGATGAGACACACACTCTTCCTACCTGCAGGGATAATCCCAACCAGGTAAACTCCTGCATTAGCAGCAACTGCCTGAAGGGAAGTTAAGGACTCCTGCTGCTACAGAGATCACAACACTAGGAGCCCTGGGGAGCAGGGCCCCTTAAGACCCAGGGGACAGGTAGGCGGCACCCGGGGGACATCCCTCCTGACTAGGAAGGGAGGGGATGTTTAAGGAGCACTGTTCATGCCAAGTGACCCCACAAAGGCCAGAGTGTGAAAAACTGAATCAACAGAAGTTACAGCAAAAGTGGGACTCCAGAAACTGGTCTGTTAAAGAAAAGCCACAGAAACTGGGACAAAGCTCCAAGAAAGGAAACAGTGGGTGGGTGAACAGACGCCTTGCTCCAAGGGATCATGAGAGATTGTGGAACGAGCTATCTTCCTGCCCCACCCCATCCCTGCGCCCTCGCGCTTGCCAATGTGTGATTATTAGCTAACAGAAAAGTAACAAAAAGAGCAGAGGCATCTGGCCCGGATCTGCTGCTGCAAGGCATAAATTAACAACTGTTGTGCAAATCATCTTCTCACCCATCCCCATGCCGTCAGGGTGCAACAGGAGGAGACAATTACATTCAATGGGATGGGGGTGGAGAAGCAGAACAGGCAGCACTTGAAAGCTAACCACAGGTTGTTCTTAATCACGCTTCCACACCCTGCATCCATTAAAATAACCCTAACCTGGGGACATATATATTTAGCACTGACGCAAAGACAGAATATAGGAGGCAGTTCTGCCACAAAGTTCTTTCAATATTGTAGGGGAGAAGTGTTGATTAGTCCCTTATTAGTCCGAGTGTTCAGAGACCCCAGCTTCTCCACTCCTTGGAGAAGTTAGACAGGAGCAGCACAGTCAACGGTTCCCTCTGAATTGTGTGTGATGCAAGAGGTTTTCCCATTGCTGTAGGAACTCTAGCTCCCTGAGTGGCAGTAGGTAGGTCTGTGGAAACAGTCATCCATTGACCTTGCTGCATCTACACCGGAGGGTAGGTTGGCATAGCTACAGAGTGAAGAGGTGAAGATTTTTCTTCCCCCATACCACCGTAGCTATGTTGACCTGAGCATTCAGTATAGGCCAACCTTAAGTGTTGCATCTGTATAATAGATTTAAAATAATTCCCTGCCTCACAGGGGTAGGGAACAGTTTTATCAATGCATGTGAGCTGCTCGGTGACTACAGGGATGAGTGCCACAGAAAAGCCTCTAAATGCAGACTAAAATACAGCTGCATTGAGAAATGCAAACACGGTGCGCCTCTGATTGGTCTTTTCCCTTGGAGAGTCTGCCACCCAAGGTCTGACCAGGCCCTATCTTGGTTAGCTTAGGAGCTCTGACAAGAGCATAGCATAGAAAAATATGGCTGCAGGCTACGTAGTTTTCATTTTAGTCATGGAAACACTAGGGAGCATGAATCAAGCCCAGGTCTCATGCTGCACTCCCAGTCACGGGACCGGTAGGAAAACACACAACATACATCAGCTGAGCAGCAAGCAATTATCCCAGTATCTTTGCTACCGAACTGGCTGGTTTACACTCTCCTGAGTGACCTCTCCAAGCACCCTGAACCAGGCATGAGCTTGCTTAGCTTAAAACGAAATCAGAGAAGATTCAGTACGGTTGGCCCAAGCAAGACATTCCCTCTACATGCTGCCAGGACATTTGGAACCTACTCTATCCTCAGAGCCTACCCTATACTAACCTCAGAGATGCCTACTCCTCTACTCTAACTAAGCATGCTGATCCCCTGAGCACTGTGAGCAGCTGAGCAGGGGACAAATTCAAATGCTAAGGACAGTTCAGGAGAAGGACAATAGTCTTGGGCACGGCTCACCCAAAGCAAAAAACAGTCTCTGCAGCAGAGGTTCTCAAACTATTTTTGCTGGCCCCCCCCTTTGAAAATATTTCAGGCTTTGACGACCCCCCCCTCCAAAAAAAAAGTGATAGCAAATTCCTGTATGTACTCATAGGAGCACTAAATGAAGCATGTAATCGTTATCCCTAGAAGAACTGCATCATGCCCCTGATGACTTCGCTAGATGACTATGCACACGCTCAATGAATAATTATCCCTGCAGTCAAAGGCACTGAAGCCTTTCTAAAAGTGTAAGTAGGGTGACCATATTTCAAGTTCTCAAACAGAGGACACTGCTGGTGGGTGGGGAAGGAGGTTGCAGCAATACCATACCATGCCACCCTTACTTCTGTACTGCTGCTGGGGTGGTGCTGCCGCCTCCAGAGCGGAGTGCCCGGCCAGCAGCTGCCTCTCTCCAGCCACCCGGCTCTGAAGGCAATGCCTCCACCAGTAGCAGCACAGAAGTTAGGGTGGCAATACCACACCATCTCATGACCCCCCTACAATAGCCTAGGAACCCCTTTTTGGATCAGGACCCCTGCTCTACAGCTTGAAGTGTTCATATGCCATCTGCCCCAACATGTTTAAAGAAGGCCTGTGAGTGATCTGACCCAGCACTTCCAAAACTGGCTTGGTACCCTTCCATCCCTCAAAATACAGCTGAGTCAGGTGCATAATGAGCAGCAATATGCAAACAAAGGCTAAAAACTCATGGCCCAGTAAAAACCTTCCCCAGGTAAGGAATTCTGTTTGCCCCCAGAGGACTCCACAGCCCCGCTCTCTCTCGGGAGTCTCTGCACTAGCACTTGGGCGCAGAATGCTCATATACAGACTACGCGACGCTGAACCTCTGAAGTGCTGGGCCCCCCGGAACAGAGTTTCAGAGCTGTCCATCTCCCCGAGAGAACACATCCCTTTGTCTTCGTAAAAAGAAGCAGGCCATGCTTAGCTGTGACCAATCGCTGTCAAACCAGAGAGAGCAGCTCACTGCCCCATTCCCGTCGGTAAGGCTGAGAAACCAACCCCTTTGGTGGGAGAGGAAGGGGAAGGTATGCAAGAGGAATAACTAGAGATTCACCCAGCTGCATGCCTGGGATGCCAGGCTGAGTCCCCTGACCAAATCCAGGCATGGAGTATAGGTGGAAATGGCTTCAGAGAAACACTAGGATAAGTCACTCATTTCATTCCAACAATGAGCTATTTTCAGTCACAATGAAGTCATACAGGAAACCAAGTTGGGGGAGGAGTGGGGGTGTGTGATTTATCATGGCCATAGCAAGTGACAGGAAGAGGCATTTCATGGAAACCTCAGAGGGTAGAAGGGGGAACTTTTCCCACTTCCTCAAAAATGAGATTGTCCTCTGCATCACTACCAACACCGAACAAGGCCATGAAGCCTGCAGAAATCTTACTGGCAGCACAGAACTCTAGCTGCATAGAACCTGGGGGGGCTCTGCAGGAGGTTTCTGATCTGGTTCTGGGGGAAGAGGTGGGTTTAAAAGGAAGGAGCTTGAACTTTGTAAACCCTCTAACGCCTTTCAGAATTCAGATCCATTTGGAGAAGAGCTCTATGTCCCTCAAGCTTAAAATGCAGCCACAGGTCCCTCCCCACTCGGGCTGTTTGTTAATGGTCTATTTTTAACCTCTTTTTATAAGATCATCATTGAGATGCTACTTCTACCAGGATGCCCTAGTAAAGCCCAGACCTAGCATTGCCCAGGCCATGGTTTTCCTACAATCTTGGGTGTTTGAGAAGCTACATGTGGGGGTGTGGAGGGAGAGTAAATATTTTTTTTTGGATGATTTTAGAGTTATTCAGGACTGACTAGGGCGAATGCTTCCACCGAGCACCAGGCGATAAATATCCCTGCTTTCAAAGTCCTTCATCAGCCTGCCCCACTCACATCTCTGATCTATTCTCCTTTGGCACTGCAACCAATCTCACCCGGGATGCCCATCTGACTCCTACCCCTTCCACAGGCACCTCGGTAGCTTCTTCCATGCTGCCTTCTATGTTTGCAATCCCCCCTGCCCATTATCCAAGCCATCTCACCCGGCGCATTCAAACTCCTCTTGAAAGTTCCCATCTGCCACACCCCTTAGAAATCAAACAAAACGAAGACTGTTTCTTAAGAAAGGAATCGAACCAGGAAAGCGTGGCCACACCCTACCGGGGAAAGGGGAGCTCTGACCATCACCTTTGTCCTTCCTCCTCCCCTCATCCATTCATGACCCTCACTTGCAGTCATATCAGATCAGAGCTGTACACTCCTCAGGGTAAGGACCTCCTACCTTTCTTGCAGGGGAGGTGCCCAGTACATAGAATACTCAAACCAAAAAAAACCCAAAGTGCACAGTCTCAGTCACCCTTTCTGATGCCTGTGTACATTAGCACCCACAGCTGTTTTCAATACTGATCAGCAGGACTCATTCCTAAATACCATCAGCAGCCACAGTTTTGATTCCCCGGATACGCAAAAATCTCCATGTCCACAGGAAGGTCACACTGCCCCTTCTGACACCAGCACTGTCCTTTGCTGAGCAGTAGCAGGCACCCAGGACCTCACAAGTCAGCTCCCCAGCGGAGGACAAGTCAGTGATGTGGAGTCTGGGTATACCTTCAGTGGAAGTTGCTTTATTTACAAACATACAGCAGTTCTGGAACAGAGGCAGTCACAAACAGCATGCAGGAAGCCACTGCTTCCTTGAACCTCAACTGAGCTTCTGTGCCCACTTCCCAGGAAGCAACCTCACCTCAAGAATTCACTCTAATCAGAGACCAAGGCAGAGAGCAAACTTCCCTGCTGCTTGCACAGCTCCCTCTACTGAGAATCTTGAATATACAGCATGTCTTCCCAAGACTAAACATTTGTTCTCTCTCTCTCTCACACACGAAAGAAACTTGGAGAATTAAGTGCAACCACCCAGTGACACCTGTCTAAGCCCACTAAAAATCTGTCCTAGGAACTTGCTGGAATTATTGATTGACAATGAACACACAGATGCTGAGTATAGAAGCATTTATAATCCACAGATCCCAAAAGACTTTACAAAAAGAGGGTAAAGTACCGTATATACTCAATCATAAGCCGGTTCATTTATAAGCCGACTCTTCCCTCCCTCCCCCGATGGATAAGTAAAAATGAAAAAAATTTATAACCCGTTCATAAGCCGACCCTATAATTCAGGGGGTCAGCAAACTTTGGCTTCTGAGCCATCAGGACAAGCCACTGGCAGGCCAATATGGTTTGTTTACCTCAAGCATCCGCAGGCACGGAGGTAAACAAAGTGTCCCAGTGCGCCAGCTCCTTACCCTGATGGGTCAGGACAGCAACTGGTGGGGAAATTTTTTTGGGGGGGGAGAAGCTGGGAGTCAGGGAGTAACCCCTGTGACCACCCCCCACATGACTCCACCCCTCGCCCGGGACCCCCACACTCTCCCCATCCCACCTTATCTGGGGAGGGCCAGGGGAGGAGGTCTCTGACCTGGCTGGAGCTGCTCCGGACGGCGTGGCCGCAGCACGTTCTAGCAGCCTGGGCCAGGGGGCACGGCCACAGCGTCCTCCGGCGGGCCAGGCGGCACAGCCACAGCCTGCTCGGGGGGGCCGGGCCGAGCGGCACGGCTGCAGCCTGCCAGCCCCGGAGCTGCAGCTGCTTTGGAGGCTGGGGGAGAGCAGCGTGGCCAGAAGCGGAGACACTCTGTCCCTGCCTCTTCCCTTCTGTCTCTGCTGGCTGTGCTGCCTCTCCCTGCTCCCTCTTTTGGGGAGAGGATGTGTCCCACCTCTCCCTCTCTACACCCATTCATAAGCCAACCCCCTTCTCTGGTGCTTCCCTTTTTTACTAAAAAAAGTTTGGCTTATATATGGTATCTCTAGCCACATTTTTACAGACAGGGAAACTTGGACACCGAGGGTGGGATTCTTCAGAAGCACTTGATAGTCTAACTCTGCTCCCATTGAGGTCAGCAGGAGAACTCCTTCCAGCTTCAATGGGAACAGTGTTAGGTCATTGCTGAGTGCTTTTGAAAAATCCTGCCCAGAGATTAATTGACTTGCCCAAAACCGAAGTAAATCAGTCCAAGCAAGACTACAACCCAGGATTCCTGATATCCCATATTATGCCCTATCCAGCAGGCCATAATTCCTGCTCTGGCATCTAATCCCCATTCACTCTTTGAAGACATTTACAGCCTCTGCAGACAGTTTCCTCAGTTGTTGGCGATACTTGCAAAGACCCTGAACAACAATGCACAGAATCGGGCCCTTTGGGGTGCGTGCACACCTGCATGAATGGCCTGGAAACTACAGAAATAGTGATTATTCTAAAAGACTTATAGTTGTAAATTCTCACCCTCTGCTGTTCCACATAGCCAGGGAAGTACTTTAATGACCGCTGAATAATCAGTGTCCTGAAACCTCGGCTTACAAGCCCTCTTTAACATTAACGATCTTTTGGTCAAAGACTGGCAGCTTAAGTCCTCCCCCCTTCCCTCCCCCCAAGGAGATTCATTTGGTCTTTGCTCATGAGCCTGGACATGAGCCTCACTTCAGGCTGTTTACTGGCATCACAAAAATTCAGAATGGCCACAATGTGTATTTCAGTCCAAGGCTACAGAAACTAGACGTCTGATGGGAAGAAGCCTGCTGCCACACTCATACTGTATCTGTCACTGTAACCTGCATTCCTTACAGCTGTTTGTGCAGAGAAAGCATCCCTCACGGGGCTCTTGCAACTGCAGTTTTAAGCATTTGAGTCAGCAGTGTGAAGCTGTTGCAAAAAGCAAATGCAATTTTAGGTTGCATTAACAGAGGCATAGCATGCAAGTTACACGAGGTGATAGTACTGCTCTACTCGGCGCTGGTTAGGCCTCAGCTGGAGTACGTGTCCAATTTTGGTCACCAATATCTCAAAAGGATGCAGAGAAACTAGAAAGGATTCAGAGGTGATCGACGAAGGTGATCAAAGGGATGAAGGGAAGAATAGCTCAGTGGTTTGAGCATTAGCCTGCTAAACCCAGGATTGTGAGTTCAATCTTTGAGGGGGCCATTTAGGGATCTGGGGCTTTGAGCAGGGGGTTGGACTAGATGACCTCCTGAGGTCCCTTCCAACCCTGATAGTCTATGATGGAACACAAGCCATACGAGCAAAGGCTAAAGAAACTCAGTATGTTTAGTTTGGAAAAAGAGGAGATTGAGGGGGGACATGATAGTTTTCAAATACTTGAAAGGCTGCCATAAAAAAAGATGGAGAAAAATTGTTCTCTCCTGCCAGAGAGGGCAGGACAAGAGGCAATGGGTTCAAACTACAGCAGAGCAGATTTACATTAAATTTCAGGAAGAACTCCCTAACTGTGAGAACAGCAGGACAATGGAACAGACTGTGTAGGGAGGTCATGGAAGCTCCTTCCCTGGAGGTTTTCAAGAGGAGGCTGGAGCCATCTTTCTTGGATGGTTTAGACACAACAATCCTGGCAGGGGGTTAGACTAGAGGACTCTTGCGGTCCCTTCTAACCCTATAGGTCTAGGATTTTAAGCAAATGGCTATGGCACTTTTGCCACCCAGACACCTACCACACTGGTCAATCCCAATGGGTTTGGGAGACACCTTTCATTCTGGGCTATTTTTCTCTCAGTACGTCCATTCTCATTAAGCCTCAGTGAGTCTGTAATGTGCCCATAGAGCCATTAAAAGCCCCCCACTGTCCTATCAATGACCGTCCTCCCTAATTGCTGACACAGTTCATTCCCAGTCAGATATTCCCACAGACGGATGGAACATACGCCAAGAAAGCATTTGCCACCAGCCTGTTCCTCATCAAGGCCCTGCTGTCTTTCTTTTGACACCAGGCACAATGGAGGAAGCAACCCACAGGCAAGCGACTAATGGACACTGACAGGCAGGGGGAGACACATAGTTCTTTAGTGACGCTCCCTTCAAATGCACTAAGGGATACCAAAGACGGTTGCCATAGGGCACTAGCACAAGGAAGGGCCAAACATGCAGCAGCCTCGAGGAACACCAAGAGCAGAAGGTCACACCAGGATCCTGAGAGCTAGACGGAAGTCGACAGGCACTGCCACGGCAGCTCTCACGTACTAGCGGCGGCTGTCAGACAGCTCTTTTCAGCCTCCTTCGAGCTGAGCCTTTGCCCAGAAAGCAAACAGCACCTTGGGGGTTTAAACAACAAACAGTTTAACTCACAACGGCCAGGGGATCAGAAACCTTGACACTCCCTGGGAAAGGCTGGCCTCAGAACCTCTGGCCTGACTGAAAGGACTGAAAATACCTGTTCTCATCAGCTTTCCAGTCTTAGGCTGTGTTTGCACTACAGGCTGCAGAGTAGATACTTCCTACAGTGACAGAAGGGGTTTTTCCCATCGACGCAGGTAATCCACCTTCCCACGCAGTGGTAGCTAGGTCATAGGAAGAATTCATCCATCAACCCAGCTGCAAATACACCGGAGGTAAGGTTGGCATATCTGTGTCACTCAGGGGTGTGGATTTATCACACCCAAATGCCATCGTTATGCTGCCCTACCTTTTAAGTGTGGACCAAGCCTTACTTTACATACTACCCAGGATGGCATTTGGACTGACATCTGAACTTGGGCCTTTCTCTATGCCTTCAGAGATCACTCATCACTAACATATCTCGAGTTCAGACAGGCACAACTAGCAGGTAGGGGACGGGGGGAGAGGGGCTGGATGCTGAGCAATTTTGAAAGCCAGACACCTAAACGAGTGGCATAGATATGGACTCGGACTCTTTTTTGTTAGAGTCTTGGTCCACCTGTTGGACTGTTACTCCATCGCCTGGATGTTCTATTTGGACATCAAGTGTTCTAAATTTAGCTGTTATCTTCTTGCTAGCAAATAAACCTTTTTGGATTATGAACAAGGAAAAAAAGTTCAGTTGAGTAAAAGCTTCTTTAAAAGCTTAACCTTGATTTAATGTTCTTACATACAATTTAATTATTCCAGGTACCGATCTCAGTTTATCTTTTAGTGGATTACACCCTACCTTCAGCTACTCCATATACCGCTAGGGACTGTCCTCTACATTTGAGCCAGGGCTATTTGGCATTCAGACAACAGGTGTGTTTAAAACAAAAGCCATCCAAACCATGACTTTTAACCACATCTCTTCTGAAAATAGTGCCTTGCAGTGAGCCACACTGATTGTTACATTGCACGACAATGTTTTTGCTATACCTGGGCCTCGGGTACCGTAGCTGGTTGGCATAGCTAGCACTGTTTTCTCATGAACGCACGGGAAGGAATCTAATCTAATCTGACCATGGGTCAGGGATTTTGTTCCAAGTTCACTGCTCTGCACATGCAGCCCCACTCCAGACACAAAGATTCCCAGGTGCCATCAACACATGCTGGATGCAGCAAGCAATGCTTGTCAGCCTGGTGTGCGACGCCGAGGCTCACAAAAATCCCCCTTAAATATCGAATGCTTTCTTTCTTTCCCACTAGAGGTAGGTCAAAGTTTTAAGGCACATGATGGACTCAGGAGATTTGGCGTTTGAAGTTCCTGGCTCTGAGTTGGGACTGACTGTGTAACAGTTTGGCAATCCGTGCCTCAGTTTACCTACTTGTATATATTGAGATGACGACACTTACCCACCTTTGTGAACTGTTAGGACATCTACAGATTACAAGTACTGCTCAGTATTATTGTTCACTCATTAACCACAGAATCATGAGATCAATTTACAGATCAGCATCTTTGAGGCTGCCTTTTCCACAGCTTTTCTGGAGAACAGAAGCTTTACTCTTCTCTGGGTTTCATTCCTTCCCCTTGGCCTTAGGCACTGCTTGAGGAGCTCTCCAATTCAAACTTTAGGGGCTAATCCCAAAAGCTTGTCTCCAGAAAGATGCATTGGTTCAGTTTAAGCTGTAATTTTAGACAGATGCAGTCAACAAATGCAAAAGGTGGAGCGGCCAATCTGATTTCAGTTTAAGTGAGGATTATTTTGGTTTAGCGTCAACCTGACTAAGGGCTTGTCTATCTTTGGGAATTTACTGAAAAGTTATTCTGGAATAAGATCTTGCACACAGGGAGTTATTCCAGAATAGCTATGTCAGGAAGTTTCCAAGTGCACACAAGCCTTTACCCATGCGGTTTCTCCTGCACCACTTACCTACCAGTAACAGCAGTACACTGTCAAAAACAAACATGCAAAGTTTCTTTAGCAAACCTGACAAGACCCTGGAAGCAACATAAGGGCTTCTAAGTCTCCTCACAGGCCAAGATATCTGATAAAAATGAGATTTAAATGAAAACAAACAAAACAGAGCCAAGCTTGCTTCTAAAGGGAGGACTCCCAGGGGAGTGAAGCCAAACTAACTAAAGGTGTGAATTCACATTGCATCAATGCTCATTAGAACCATGGGGATGCCCTCATTTCAGAAGTGAAGTTGCTTTAGCTGCCTTTAGCTTATAGTGAACTAGGCTAAACTGAACTACAGCCGCTTTACTTCTGCAGCAGCATCTCCACGCAGGGGTTTAAAGCGTTGGAACAAACGCGCTGTGAAGTCTTATTAAATTCAGCTTAGCTCCCCATGTTAACAAGCCCCAAGATTTCACTGTTTAGCCTCGGTCCTTCTCAGGTTCACATCAATAGGGGCACAAACAGGCTCATCGGCTGCCCTCAACTTGGGGCAGCTAGTTATGATCCTACAGACTTCAGGGGAACTATTCATGTGCTTCAAGTTAGGCACCAGCTGTGCCACGTCAGGGCCTAAATCCCAGAGAGTCAGTCTTTTCTGAATAAAGACAGGCAGAGCTAAAACAACATCTAAAATATGCTTGAAGTTGACAAGAAACCCCACCCATTTAAAATATTTTTGCTTGAGTTTCTTACTCTGTGGAGTTGCCTTCCAATAAAGAAGGCAATCTGGTCTATGCAAATTCTCCAACAACACTCCTCAAGGTAGCACCCAAGCGCCTTCCCATCATGCATTAAGTGACAACTAACGCCCGTCACATGTGGTTCATTCTCTCCCTCCCCTCATCTCAGCAGGGCAAGAATTGCACGTGCAGGAGGTATTCTGAGCTGGTAGGATTTTGATCTAGTTTTTCAAATGCGCACTTAGCAAGGAAGGTGGAGCGGTTTGGTGTTGGCCCTGGTCTCCCTGGCACAGATGAGCTTCACCCTTTTTGTCTGAAGCACCCTTGGTGCTAGTGGAGCAGAATTGTTATTCACAGTCCTTATCCCACAGCTTCAGGAGACTGCTTAGACACTCTGGGCCCGGCCCGCCATGAAGAGAAGGATTGAGATCTTGACTCACTCACTGTTCCTCGGGAAGCAAGCATAGAGAGCTGAGGACAAGCTTGAAAGGCGTCATGAAAAGGTAAATTGTGTCAACTCAGCCAGACCCAGTACGTTAACGGTAACGAGTGTGTGCCATGTTAGGTGCACGACTTACACTCAGGCTCCAATCCACCAAAGCAATTAAACACATGCCTAAATCCCACTGAAGTCAACAGAGTCCATTTACACACATAGCTGTGTATATTTAGAGTAGAGGCTGGTCTCTGAATATCTTACACCTGCATTTGAAAGCTGTGCAAGTCTCCTCCCTTCACTGCTATGTAACCCTGACAATCTAGTAAGCAGAGTTCATAGCAGAAGTTGTGTCATAGGAGTCGCCTCCCACATCCCATCTGGAGTTCTGCACCTATCAAGTCGATGTGTCTCCACAGCTTTCGGCTGGCAGTTACTTAAATAATTCATCCCCTGAAGAGAAATGTTTCACCAGAGTAAAAATTCAACACACGTGTTTACCTTTCAGGTGTCGGAACTAGTATTCCTTACCATTTTGCTAATCATTTGTCAGAGGGTTATTTACAAATTCTCCCTTGCAGAAGATGCTAGTGCAGTAATTTATACCTGCATAACAGAGCATCTCCTTTTAAACTCCTCTGCATTCTGACTGGATGGCCTTTCACATCCCCTTTGAAAAGGTGTACCAATCCAAGCTGCAAAGCCCTTCAGATTGCTCCCCGGAGGCTCCCACTGTTTTTCTTTTTCAGTAGAATACCACTAAATTTGTCACAAGGATTTCTATGGCAACAGACTACATCAGGGTTGGGAAAACTATGGCCTGCAGGCCACATCCGGCCCGCGGGACCGTCCTGCCCGGCCCCTGAGCTCCTGCCCCCGGAGGCTCACCCCCAGCCCCTCCCTTGCTGTCCCCCTTCCCCCGCAGCCTCAGCTCGCTCGCTCCGCCGCTGGCGCAATGCTCTGGGCAGTGGGGCTGTGAGCTCCCGGGGCAGCGCAGCTGCAGAGCCCAGCCTGACCCGGTGCTCTGAGCTGCGCGGTGGCAGCAGCAGCGTGGCCCGGCTCCAACCGGGCAGCACGGCTGTAGCGCCGCCAGCCACTGGTGCTCCAGGCACTGTGGTAAAGGGGGGGGGGGGCTTGGAGAGAGGGCAGGGGAGTTCGAGGTGGTGGTGGTCAGGGGCAGAGGTCCCAAGGGGCGATCAGGAATGAGAGATGGGGTTGGATGGGGCGGCAGGTGTCCAGGGGTAGCCAGGGGACAGGGGCATCGGGAGCGGGGGGGGAAAGGGGGTTGGAGGTGAGGGCCGGGCCATGACCCCCTCCCCTAACCAGCCCTCCATACAATTTCCAAAACCTGATGCGGCCCTCCGGCCAAAAAGTTTGCCCGCCCCCGGACTACACTGTCAAATACATGATTGTGATGATGACTTAACCCCAGAATAGAGCAGAGTAATAAAAGCTGTGCTGTTACAGGGAAAGATTTTTATACCAAAACACAGACCTCGTCCATAAAACAGTTACCAACAGCCAGCCAGAGAGATGCAGAAAGCGGCTCGAAAAAAGTAGACCGATTTTTAACTTGTGTTGTTGTAATGGGGCACAACCTGAGGCATCTGTACCGGAACAGAGAACAAGCAGGATTTGGGGTACTTTCCCTTCAGCAGCAATGGCATGGGGGACTCACCAATACGAATATCAAATGCTGACCACCAAACGCCCGACCCTAAAAAGACACGTGTACCGCTTTACTGGTGCAACTAGTTCCATCAAAGCTATTTACAGAGGTCATGCATAAGTTTCTGCAGGATCAAACCCCAAGACCTGGCCTGTACATGTTTTTTGTACTGCTGTAACTATACCGATTAGGGGTGCAATGAATCTATTTATACTAATATAACCCATAGTGTTGATGTGGTTATACCAGTATAAAAAGGTACCTTATAGCCATATAGCTTATTACATCAGTTTACAGGCAGTGGAAAGGTGCTGATACCAGTGTAACTGAATCTAGACTTGCATCCATTATACTGCTACAACTCAGGTGTTTAGAAAAGCCCTTGGAGATCCTGCTTGGGGCAGACTTTGGATCCAGTGGGTCAGAGAGCTTAAGTGCTCTTGCAACCAAAATTAGATGCAAGACTTATCTATGTACAAAGTACCTTTATACAGCAATGCAAATAACTTCTTAAAATTATTTTAAATGGAGCTCTCTAAAAAAAAAAAAAAGGAGAGAAACATCCCAGAGTACAGGAGAGTGCTACACCTAGAAACTGAACTGAAACAGGACACTTATAGTCAGAGAAAAAAATTAAAATGTTTTAAGTTGCTTAAAAAAAAATACAAAACCAAAACTAACAACCCCCACTCCACCCCAGCACTGCACCCCACCCACATCTCCGGCTCTTGCTACTTTCCGGCAAGTCTCACCTTCTTGGATCTCTCTCTTACAGCCCTGGCTTCTAGAGTTATCCACTGCATGAAAATCTCAGCTCCCTATATTAAATGAAGTTTCTAGCTCTCACGCTTGCAGATGAAAGCTGGAAAATGTGACCTCTAGCAGCTCCAGAGTCAGACGGCAGATAAAAACTACCCAACATTTATTGTTTTAATTCTCAGATTTCGACTACTTGGGGTCAGCAATACTGCACCACAGTTACTCCACCCCACTCGGTGGGGGAGCCAGTGAATACCTACTGTTTTGGAATTTATTTTGAAATCATTTGGAGGTTGCATAGTTTGGGGCTGTGCTAGAAACTTTTGCCAGATCAGTTGGGAGGACTCTTTTTTAGTTTAAGGACACCTACACCAGCTAAACCCCTAGCGTAGCTCCAGTTATACCAGCACACAAGTGCTTTTGACGGCATCGCATATTTCACCCACCGAACTGCTACTTAGATTGAAAGCTCGGGGGGGGGGGGAGGGGAGAATGCTTCTCTTTGTTCTGTTTGCATAGCACCTTGCACAACAGAGTCCTGGTTCATATTTAGGCTCCTAGTCGCTATGGTAGTACGAAGAAATAAAGTTGCAAGAGTGGCAGGTGGCCCGTATAGCTATACAGTACAGCTATACTGGCAAACTATTCCTAATGTAAAAACAGATAATCCAGCAGAGACTATGTTGCACTGGGCTACAGCAGATAGAAACTGAGGTTTCAAGAGAAGTTCAGCAGATAAAGGAATTCAGCAGGATTTCTGCACACATTCTATCAGCAAACCAACATTACATCTAACAGGATCTGTACAAAGAAATATCCCTAAATGCTGGATGAATTCACAGCAGACACCACATTTTTTAATTGATAACTTAGGGTATGTCTACACTACAAAATTAGGTCGATTTTATAGAAGTCAAATTTTAGAAATCGATTTTATACAGTCAATTGCGTATGTCCACACTAAATTTAGTCGGAGTGCATCCTCACTACCGTCTTACAGCATCGATTTACAGAGCGGTGCACTGTGGGTAGCTATTCCACAGTTCCCGCAGTCAGTGTGGGGGCTCTTTCAGTGCAGGAGGACAGGGGGGAGGGCTAGCTCAGTGGTCTGAGCATTGGTCTGCTAAACCCAGGGTTGTGAGTTCAATCCTTGAAGGGGCCGTTTAGGGAACAGGGGTAAAAAACTGTCTGGGGATTCATCCTGCTTTGAGCAGGGGGGTGGACTAGATGACCTCCTGAGGTCCCTTCCAACCCTGAGATTCTATGATTCTATGCATAAGCTCTGAGAACATGTCATCACAAGTGCATTTTTTTTCACCTTCTAATCTGCACTAGCCTCCGGGATGGAGATGATAGGGGGAGCGTAGAAACATTTGCAGCTGTGGGAGGAAAAAAAGGGAGAGTAGTATTTAAAAAGATACATTTTAGAGAACAAAGCGACAACTATTTCACACTGAATCAAGCAATGCACATTACATGGCACATGTGCTTTTTGTACAAGGTCGCATTTTGCCTCTTATATTGAGTGCCTGCCGGTTTGGTGAGAGACATCTCACACGGTCGGCTGGGCAACAGAATTCGACTTGCAGGCAGCCATGGTGTGGCAAAGGGTTTCGGCTTCTTCAATCTTCATAGTAAGTGGGAATGGTTTCAAACAGCAGCACCCTCCTTTCCCATACCAAGCAAAGCCTGTTGGGTTGGCCATTTTAAAGGAGGGGCTGCGGTTTTAGCATGAATGTGCAGCACAACTCAACCCCTGCCCCCCTCCCAATTCTTCTCTGGGATGATCGCTTCACCCCACACAAACACACACCATGTGGCTAGTATCAGGGAAGATCCCTGTCAGCTAAACATGAACAGCTCAGCATGAACGGGCCTTCCCCCACCACATGGCTAACAGTGGGGATGATTTCTTTTCAGCCAAAGGCAAACAGCCCAGCAGGAACGGGCACCTCTGAATGTCCCCTTAAACAAAATTTCCCATATTTCATCCAGGTGACCATGAATGATCTCAGTCTCCTGAGGCTAACACAGAGAGATAAAGAACGCATGTTGCTTGAATGCCACCAAAGCCCAGGCCCATTTGCTGAAATGCTTTGTTCTGCAATGATTCCAGACTCCTTGCTACTGGCTTGGCATGGTAAAGTGTCCTACCATAATGCTCCCCTCCCCAGAAACCTTCTGCAAAGGCTTTTAGAGTAGCTCCAGGAGAGCTTCATGGAGATGTCCCTGGAGGGTTCCTGCTCCATCCCCAGACATGTTAACAGACTTTTCCAGTAGCTGTACTGGTCGCGAATGCATCCCAAGTCTTCAGGGCAAATTAATCATTAAACACGCTTGCTTTTAAACCCTGCATTATATTTACAAAGGTCCACTCACCAGAGGTCCCTTCTACGGCTTCATGGTCCTGGAGCCTGCCTTGGGAGGGTATTGGCTCCAGGGTGATGAACAGTTCCTGGCTGCCGGGGAGAAGGGATTCTCCGCTTGCCTGCTGTGCACTGTCTTCAACCTCCTCCTCCCCATCCCTATTGCATGAGACTCCCCCCTTGCAGGTGTCCACAGACAGTGGTGGGGTAGTGGTATGATTCCCTCCCCCGAATTGCATCCAGCTCATCATAGAAGCGGCATGTATGGGGCTTGACACGGAGCGACCGTTTGCCTCCTTTGTTTCTTGATAGGCTTGCCTGAGCGCCTTAATTTTCATGCGGCACTGCTGTGTGCCCCTGTTGTAGCCTGTGTCCATCATGCCCTGGGAGATTTTGACAAATATATTGGCATTTCATCTTTTGGAATGGAATTCTACTTGCACGGATTCTTCTCCCCATACAGCAATCAGATCCAGTACCTTCCATTGAGTCCATGCTGGAGCTCTTGAGATTCTGGGACTGCATGGTCACCTGTGCTGATCAGCTCGCCACGCTGGCCAAACAGGAAATGAAATTCAAAAGTTCCCAGGCCTTTTCCTGTCTACCTGGCCAGTGCATCTGAGTTGAGAGTGCTGTCCAGAGCGGTCACAATGGAGGACTCTGAGATAGCTCTGGGAGGCCAATACCGTCAAATTGCATCCGCACTACCCCAAATTCGACCCAGCGAGGTCGATCTTAGTGCTAAACCCCTCGCTGGGGAGGAGTACAGAAATAGATTTTAAGAGCCCTTTAAGTCAACAAAACAGGCCTGGTCGTGTGGACGGGTACAGAGTTAAACTGAACTAACGCTGCTAAATTCGACCTAAACTCATAGTGTAGACCACGGCTTAGCCAGTTTCAATGTACTCTCAGAATATTTTAGTACTTCACAGTAAAGAACATACAGTGATCAGAAAAAAGCCAATTGCAAGTTTTACAGGCTGGAGTTTTACTGTGTCAAAGAGGCACAATGCAGAATATGAAGAACTTAACACTTTTTTTTTTTTTTTTAAGTTTTTACACATTTTCTTCTGTATTCATTTGAAGAAAAGAACAGAGCTCTTGGATCATAAGCCAAACTCTTTTGTAGCTAACACTGATGTTCAACCATGCTTGTTCTGATTTCAAAGCAGCAATCATTTTTGCAGAAAAAAATATCAGTGTGTCTTTCCTACATAATTTTTAAATTAAAGTAAGTTGGAGAGTTCAGAGATGTAATTAGGATTTCTGCTGATTGGGCTTCCTCTTCAGGCAGCCAACAATCCAGATTCACCACACACAAGCAAATATAAAAAGTTTTAGAGAAATACAGCTGGTAAGGTGACCTTTTCGCTTACGTAGAATCATCATCATCTAACAAATACCAGTTATTTCAGGTACTGCATTAGTAATAAAGCTTTAAAACAAAAAATCATCAGTGCTCCTTTACATTTGTGCCACACTTTGAAGACAGTACAAATATATCATGGCTCTCATCTGCCAGACCACCTTATCTTGATCAGCTTCACTGGGGAAGGGCTAGGACCTTCAGCAAGATTAAATTTGATATCCCTTTAGGGCACTTAAACAAGGAGATGAATAGGAATAAACATCTCTGCATACCTAGAAACCTACTGCAATACCTTATCAAGAATTGTGACATACTGAGATATTTTAAACATGTGTTTCTCACTTCACAGCTGATCTTGCATCAGCTGCAAGCCATTCAGGCCAAAAATCCTCCTAGAAACAAAATTCCCACTGCAGACGCAATGCTAATGATTGGGTTTGCACAGAAATATCTCAATCCAAAATACCCGGTCAGAGTTCAAGCACATCAGGTTTCAACACATACCAGGACATTGATCTTTTCTCACATTGCACTAACCCAAGGCCCTGGGGGTTTGTTTAAACACACAAACAGTGATGCAAGATAGTCATTCACTCTACATCCCTTCCCCCAAAGCCTTTTCTGCTGACAGCATAAGATGCACACAAATGGTGACCACTGTCACATGGCAGAGAGGTAGCAGGCCCTGTACCCAAGACTCTAGGGCAGCCGCTACTGATATACTGCACCTGCTTCTTGGTACCTTGTTCTGAGAAAGCTAAAAAGTGTCTGACTAGATCCTACTGAGATCTAATCCAGCTCCAAAGTCAGCAGACAAACTGACTTCTGTGGGAGGGGGGTCCCTCCTACGCCACCCCCCTTCCCTCCTACACACACACACACACTCCATGAATTTTGGGAGATGATCTCAGAATTTTATTCCCACCTAATTCCCAGTGGAAAAGGTTAGGAGAACTGGAGAGAAGCGATGCTCCTGCAAACACCAGGCCTCCATAGTGGAAGAGAAAGAAGCTTTTTGCATATACGCCTCTGATCTAGCTTATCTAAACCAGCAGCCACAGAAGCAATCTCACTTAATACGCTACATCAGCATGGCACTGTGTCACACAGGAAGCTGAAAGGAAGAGCTAGAAGAGGCTGCAGAGTGCCACACTGGCTATGCAAGGCTAGTCCACTTCATCGGGCAGCCAGTTCCACATGGACAATGCTATTGTGTGGTTGCTACTAGCACTGTCCATTGAATGGGGCTCAACTCCGAGGCCACGGTCCACCGCAGGTGTCAGGACAGGTGCTTGGGAGATGTGACGGGTGCTCACGCCTCACTGGAGGCCAAGAATGGGTGGGGGGAAAAAACTGTCTTGCTTAAACACTATAGGGGTGAGCAGCATTGTCATGCTGGTTCTTTTCTCGCCATTGGCCCGGTGAGACACCACACTGGACGAGTATGAACACACTCAAAATCCCTTTCCCAAGGCCTAGATGATGGTGAGCTGCAAGATTTTTAAAGCAAACAAAAATAAATTTACAGCAGCTCGGAAGTCTCAGCCCAAGCGACGCAGCCTCCCAGGGCCCATTAAAACGGATTTGGGTATCCCAAATCCTCTAGGCAGCATTGAAAATCGCCATCTAAATGCTAGATTCTGACACAGCAGGAGTAAGGAGCCAGGAATAAGGAGACAGGAGGTCATACCCTCAGCTGGTACAAATCAGCACAGTTCCACTCAAGCCAACAGGACTACTTGCAGAATAATGTGCTAGCTAGCATAAGGGTGGCAAGTACCTGGCGCAGTTTGAGCCTGTGGCTGCAATGAGTTACTTACAGGATCAGGGCTTCAGCAGGTCTCAGAGGAACCAACTCACAAGTGGCTGCTTTAAAAGTTACAGACTAAGCCTCATTTGGGGCAGATTTTCTCAAGGTTCCATCCCCTGTGTGCATGCAAGTGAGTGGGTTGGGCGAGTGCAGGTACACTGCAGGCGCGACCTTCAAAAGCGTGGGCCTAACCCTAAATTCTATTAAAATGGGGGCACCCGAACCCCTGAAGGCTCCTTTGAGAAGCCAGACTCACCTCTACCACGTACAGAATTATGGAGCTAGGGTTTGAATCAGGGTTTCTTCACTGCCCATCCTCCAAAACAATCCAAATTTGCTCTTAAAGCAATACATTTCTCCAACCCCCAAATGTTTTGTGCAACATCCGGACCAGGAGTCTCTATTTCTCCAGGATGCTCATGTACAGCCCCCCCACCCCCCCTTGACAGAACAGCATGGTGCAGGGAACAGTGTTATCTAACACAATAACTACAAATAGCTCCCAACAGACACGTAACAAAAACACGAGAAGAATGAGCTGGTGCAGTGCCAACAATAAGCTTCCTTTGTACTGCTGCACAGCCGGTCACTAAGATATACAATCAATATGAAAGGGGTGGCTGGGAGGGGGGCCAGGATGTGTATGCTTTGCTCGCCTCGGGGAACACACATTCACGGGGAGTAGTCTCACCGATTGCAACGGGCACGGCGGGGCCAACACTGCTGCGCCTGGGCCCTCCTTTCTGATTCCGTAAGGGATTGTTTTGCAGTTCTCCTCCGCAGCTAACTACAACGCCCAACGGCTGCCTTTTCATCTGCTTTGGCCAGCACGCACTTCCCCAAGCTGTGCATACGCTGGATCCGAGCGCACAGCTCCCGGCTTCAGGCCACAAGCCTCCGGGCTGTGCCCACGACACAAGTCAGGTTGCCCTACACTTGGACAAAATCAAAGCCATCTTACAGAGAGATCAATCCATGCAATGGAATTATTTATGTTATGCCTAGAGGCCGCAGTCAGGATCAAGGCTCTTGTGCTAGGCACTGTGCAAGCACAGAGACAGTCCCAGGCCCAAAATCGTTACGATCCAAACAGAGGGCAGGAGGGGAAACAGCAGCACAGAGAGGTGAAGTGACTTGCCCAAGGTCCTATAGAAAGGCAGTGGCAGAGCCAGGAACAGAACATGGGCCTCCTGGGTCCCAGTCCAAGGCCATAGCTACTAGGCCCTGCTGCCTCTCTAGAGGCCTGATGGCCAGTGAGAAGAGGGACATTCACAGCACCTTTCAGCTGTAAAACCTGGCCCCAGCAGGGAGGAATCCTGCATCTGTGCAGACACCCACTGACCAGTGGGGCTCTGCAGGCATACGGGGATGTACCACAGAATTGGGTCTCCAAGGTGTTTCTGACAGACCACAGAGCAGCCCTGTTCAAGAGAAGTAACAACCAAAGATTTTCAAGTGCGATAAAGGCCCCCCTCCCCCCACCCCCACACCTCACAAAACAGGAGTAAGATATTCCTCAAACTTTACACACACAAAAGGAGCCTTAATTCTCTTTGGTAAGGACAAGGCTAGTAAATTCTGCCCAGAAAGGCATTTAGGAAAGCAAGATGAGGAGGGTTAGAATGGGAACTGCTGGGCAACTAACTGCAGTGGCTGGGAACTCCACAATATAGGGTAATTACATGCAAAGTTGCCAAATCCTGTTTGGACTTCTCTGCTCGCACCCCTAGTCCAGCAGCTGCTTATCCAGAACTTTCCCAAACATCTACCTCAGAACAGGCCATCACGATCATCTAGTCTGACCTTCTGCACACTGCGGGCGACAAAACCTTACCCACCCACTCCTATAATATATCCCTAACCTCTGGCTGAGTTACTGAAGTCCTCAAAATCATGGTTTCAAGACACAGAGAATCCACCATTTACACCACAGTAGAACCTCAGAGTTACGAACACCAGAGTTACGAATTGACCAGTAAACCACGCACCCCATTTGGAACCGGAAGTATGCAATCAGGCAGCAGCAGAGAGAAAACAAAAAAATACAGTACAGTGCTGTGTTAAATGTAAACTACTAAAAAAAGTGGAGAAAGCAGCATTTTTATTCTGCACAGCAAAGTTTCAAAGCTGTATTCAGTCAATGTCATTTGTAAACTTTTGAAAGAACAACCGTAACGTTTTGTTCAGAGTCAGGAACATTTCGGAGTTACAAACAACCTTCATTTCCAAGATGTTCGGAACTGAGGTTCTACTGTAGTTTAAACCTACAAGTGACCCGTGCCCCATGCTGCAGAGGACAGTAAAAAACTCCTAGGGCCTCTGCCAATCTGACCGGGGGATGGGTGGGGAAGGAGAAGAATTCCTTCCTGACCCCCAAACAGGGCTATCAATTAGACCCTGAGAATGTAGGCGAGACCCACCAGGCAGACACATGGGAAGAATTCTCTGTAGCGTCCTATCACTGACCATTGGAGTTCCCACAGCTGGTCTAAGCCCAGAAGATATTGCTAGGTTATCTTTTCAAATATCAGAGCAAACAAATCCTCTAGCTAAGCCAGGAAGAGGGGGAAAGTCTTCACCCTCCCCATGATTTCTAAGGTCATTTATTTTTAAAAATTCAAGGTTTTCTTTACAAGTAAAGCAGCACAAAAAGGGGACACAAACCTAGGGCCCTTAAAGACCTATCCTGAGGCACAAAAAGGGTGTGTTTGGAATTTCCCACTGTTCTAATCCTCGAGTCTGCTACTGCATTGCCACATTAACACCTGTTGGCACTAAAAGTGTTTTGCTTTACAGAAGCAGCAAAGAATCCTGTGGCACCTTATAGACTAACAGACGTTTTGCAGCATGAGCTTTCGTGGGTGAATGCCCACTTCCTCTCTTGCATCCGACGAAGTGGGCATTCACCCACGAAAGCTCATGCTGCAAAACGTCTGTTAGTCTATAAGGTGCCACAGGATTCTTTGCTGCTTCTACAGAACCAGACTAACACGGCTACCCCTCTGATGCTTTACAGAAGGAGTTCAAGCAGCCCTGTATACACAATTTGCAACCAGCTCTGCAGTTCACTGCTAACGGAAATTACCAAGGGCCTCAGCCACTGTTCAAGGCTCAGAACAGCTCCCTGGCACACCTACTAAATGGAACAGACCCAGCCTTGGAGCAGCGGATAGTCTACTTTAGCGCTTTATTTGCTCTGCTCATCCTCACGGCAAAGTTTCTGGGCAGTGCTCAGGTGCTGCTGAGAGCTAGCGTACATAACGCTGTCATTATTGAGAGAGTTGATCTCTTAGGGGAAGTTATAGAAATATCTGCAATAACTGAGGGCCTTATTCTGGCCAGGAGCAGCACAATCTACCATGATGTGTCCATAACTAAAGAGGGGCCCAAGGTTTGCAGCACTAAATGAGTAGCAAGATTGTCAGCCAAATATGCACACAGCCCTTCAATACACTCCACAAAGACTGATTTTTAATTACCCCTGATCTTCCTCTTTTTTCCCCAGGAGTGGGAAACATATGCTGCTTTGGCTCCCATCTCTCTCTGGAGTCCTGCAAGGTGTTATCTTAGCTAGAGCCCAAGCTGAGATTCAGCAGGAGAGGTCTCACGCGCGCACCACAGGCCCAGTTCTAATTATACCCCGGAAAGCCTGTGTTTGTACACAAATATCTTAAGTGACAACAGCGAAGGAGAGAAATTCCAGCTACACAGGAATTTTCCAGAACATTTTTTCCTTCTGCTATTGTAGGAGGAGGTAAAATGAAGGCCTAAAAAAGGGGCAGTGACTTACAATCCAAGATTTTCTGCAGCACCTCCTTAGCATGGGCTCTCATTACCAACACTAGTGAGGCAAGAGCAGAAGTTCAGATGACACTCAGTTTCCACTAGGAACTGCATTCTGTCTCTTTCGCTCACATTAAGTTGTACCTGTACTTTGTCCCCACAATCTACCGGGGGCTGTTTGCAATCTGCGGGGTAATGGTACAGCTCAGTGCGATTAAAAGGTGGCAGAATTAGATCTTCAGTTCTCATCTGAAATACTGAATCAAAATCTTACTCTCATTGTAAGAAGCTAGAATGAGCATTAGGCGGCTGTGTGGCTGGAGACGAGGACCTGGACTGGGGCTCAGGAGACCTAGGTTCTATTCCAGGCTTTGCCACTTGGGCTACTGGATGACCCTGGGAAAGTCACTGCCTGCCCCATGCCTCAGTTTCCCCATCTGTGAAATGGGGATAAGATGACTGACTTCTCCTTTGTAAAGTGCTTTGAGATCTACAAAGAGGCCAACACCACTTAGCTCTTATATGAGTTATTACCCCACAACTCTAGATAAGATCTTTCTGATAAGCACACCATCTACTACACCTCAAACACACACCTCTCTCTAAAAGGTTGATGACAAGAATGGGTATTTAAGAAGAGCTGTAACTCATTAACAAGTTGGCATGGACAGAATAAAATTCTTTTATGTTTACAGAACAAATATGCTTCCAGACACCTATCAGGTGAAGCTTTGATATCAAAGTCGAGACTATGCTCAAGCCCAATCACTAACAGAGCACAAGGGATTTCTGAGCAGGGTGCTGCCCCGAGATCTAAGTAGTGACCTCCCCCCACATGGATCTTTTAGATCAGCTTCCTGATAGCACATGTCTGAAGATTTTTTGAGCTCTGGTACATTTATCATATTTATTCCAGCAGTGCCTTTGGATCAACAGAGCTCAGACCCGCACTGTGCTGCAGAAACAGTAGTAAACACTCCCAGCCCCAAAGGGCTGACAGTCTAAATAAATATTTAGCTCGGCTAATCAAGAGTTGCCCAGACATGTCCAGACACTGCGCTAGCCATTTAAAAAGGAAGTGGCCCTTTTACGGCAATGGTAAATTTTTCCACTCAAGTTTTCTTCCGTCCTGACCGACGGGATGCCAAGTGTAGGTCTCCCCAGAGAAATTATTAACACGAGGCATTCCAACTGCCATTCAAACTGTAAGCGAACTGATAGAGCTAGAGGGAAGATGCAAAGGCCACTTCATTTCTATTGCTGTGAAAATGCATTTATAGAAAAAGAGTTCCACTCCACCCCCACCCCTTCCCCAGCTCAGGTGCAGGGCACATTCCTCTGCCCAAGAAGCACGCTGGCCTAAGATTTCCCTCACCATGCCTAGTCACGTCTTGCATCCTGGAATGTGAACCTGTGCATGTTTCAATGGCGCCTATTAACAGCCACAGTAACAGCTGCTGCCTTTCCTGTGTCTGCTGGTAATCACATGTTAAAGTTGCCTCCAGGCCATTCCATCAGGCCGGACAGGGAAAATGTGGGTACAGATGAGCTTGTCTCTCTCCAGAGGGAAATGCTGCATACACCAAATGCTGGGGAAGATTCACCGGCCACCTCTCAAGTGACATTTAAAGTTCCTTGTTCCACTATATCCCCAACAGCCACGCCCAAAGGATTTTAACCACCTCTTTGGAGACGCACCAACCCAATTAGAAAAACCCAGCTACTGGCTGATTTCTGGCAGAGATGAGGTTGTCCTGGGCTGCTCTGGAACTGGTCAATTTCAGATGCAGGAAGGGCTATGTAGCGACAGTAACTTCGACAAGACAACGCCGGCACTACTTAGCAAAGCCAAAGTCCAGGTCACCCGCTCCCAAAAGCGGGCAGACAAGGTTAACATATGCACTGTAGCTATTCTGGGCACTGGGTTTTAGTGTTGATGTGCAATTATTACTGAACTGGCTGACAACGTACACTTGGAGAGATGTCAGGTTTTCCATTGGAGAACGGCCAACATGTGTTTACAGTACAGTCAATTAAAGGAGCAGAATACACTGGCAGTGGGCTCTGTGAAGATTATATGCCACATGCTCACTCGCCGCCTGCGGGGAGGGGAACGCAAGATGCTTCTAGTCTAGCTTACAAGTGCTCTGCTGCCCTGTCGAAGGGTGACGGAGGTGGGCTCTGAAGGCTGCATGTGCCATCTTGTAATAGAGGCTTGAAGGAAGGGATGTAAAGGAGATCGGTAAAAGATTTCCCTCTGGATCCAGAAACATCAGCCTGCTTCAATTCACTCAGTGTCCACAGCCCAAGACGCACACGTTACCAGGGAAGGGTTACATTCTAAATATGGTCAAACAGGAAACGCCTCTGGATCAGAAAACACTCCAGCAAACAGAAAATGAAAGAGCATCCAGACACTCAGTGCCTGTCCCATCACTACTGGATCACAACCCCAAGCGCCACACGGGAGAAGAGACTAACTGGTGAGCAAGCCAGGATTGCTAAAGGGCCCTGCTCCGACCTGTTACACAGGGTTTAGCTAAGCACTGCCGGAGTCCGGCTGGACTGCCTGGCTAACTGACACAATTAAAACGTTTTCTGTGGTGATTCACTTTCACATCCAGTTCTTTATGAATCTTTCCAAAAGGCAAAATACAAGTTGCTATTAAATTGGTCCCTTAGCTTTCCAAGCCACGCCTCCATAGCAATATGAAATAAGGGAAGTTACTTCAGCACTCACTGATTTCACATCGCAATTGCTCAGCGGTAATTTCTGAGTCCAGGCAGCTGAACAGGGCAAAAGGAAAGATTCTGTATACACCTTACACGGACACGTATGCTATAAACTGTAACATGCAGCTGACAGAAGGCGGGGCTGTATGGATGACTCGATAAGTTGCCCTGTTCTGTTCACTCCCTCTGAAGCATCTGGCCACTGTCGGAAGACAGGATACTGGACTAGACGGACCATTGCCCTGACCCAGTATGGCCATTCTTAAGTGCAGCTAATATCAGAGAACTGCTACGAGAGAAGAAAGTAACAAACCCACACTAACGCATTGTGGCTTTGTTCCCCTCTAGCGGCTGGTCCACATAGCTAGGTTTGAGCCAGCTACTGCTTCCAAGCCCAGGGACACACACGGTCCTTCAGCTCAAATGGTGAAGGATTATGCTTCTAGAGGTGTTCAGTGCCCACAGAGGTGTCCTGACCCAGAGTGCCATAACAAAAGCACACAAAACAATGGAGTTCTGGGCCACACCAAGGGCTCCTAGGCACTACAGAATATAAATAACAGGGCCTCAATTATCTGCAGTTGTGTGTGTGTGTGTTTGGCAGCCCTTTGTGCAGTCTGTTTCCGTGGCCAGTGCAAGTCTTACCCACCTACAGAGGAGAGAGACATCTGAAGATGGAAAGTGTGGTTGTCAGTAGGGCTCGAGGACAGACGCAGTGAGGTCCCTAGGGCCTGCAGGCTGAAGTTACATCGCATTTCTTTGGGGGGGGAGGGGGGATTGCGTTGTTCTGTTGTTAAATAGGCTTGATTGGAAGCGGTTGACTTCCCTTTACAATTCCATTTAGTTAGGTCCAAAAGCAAGACCTTTTGAGCAAAAATATACACTCTGTCCACATCATACAATATACATTTGTCCCTTCCCCTTCCAGCCCCACAGGCCATTGGTTGGTTTTCTGCAGCTACAGCCCACAAATGAGAACTGGCCAGAGAGATGACATATCAGAGAGCCAGCTCTGCACTCTTCTGACCCTGTCCTCCCCTGCCCCAGCCCTGCCTTTTGACTGCTCACTGTGAGATACCAGCCTCTGAAATGTGGAGCCCCACATCCCACTTGCTGCCCTGTTTCCCACCTCTACACAACCACAGCTCACATGCTACTGGGTCCACTCAGCTTACAAAAGCTAATGCTATCATCTATATTACCTTCACTGTAGGAGCAATATTCTACCCTCACTGCAGTCCTGGGAGATGGGATGCATTAACTGCATTGTACAGAACAGAATCATGGAAGGTAAGCAGCTTGTGCAAAGATGCACAGTGACAAATAGTACCCATAACTCCTAGCGCCGTAACCACGAGCCCATCCTTCCATTCCATCAGCGTGTGGCCCACATGACAAGCCATAAGCAACTTTCCTACTAGGGCTGTCAAGTGATTAAAAAAAATTGTGATTAATTGCACTGTTAAACAATATTAGAATATCAGTCATTTAAATATTTTTGGATTTTTTTCTACATTTTCAAATATATTGATTTCAATTACAACACAATACAGAGCGTACAGTGCTCACTTTAATTTATTTTTTATTACAAATATTTGCACTGTAAAAATAAATTGTATTTTTCAATTCACCTCATACAAGTACTGCAGTGCAATCTCTTGATCATGAAAGCTGAACTTACAAATGTAGAATTATGTACAAAAAACTGCATTCAAAAATAAAACAATGTAAAACTTTAGAGCCTACAAGTCCACTCAGTCCTACTTCTTGTTCAGCCAATTGCTCAGACAAACAAGTTTGTTTACAATTTGCAGGAGATAATGCTGCCTCCTTCATGTTTACAATGTCACCTGAAAGTGAGAACAGGCGTTCACATGGCACTGTTTTGTAGCCGGTGTCACAAGTTATTTACATGCCAGACGTGCTAAAGATTCATATGTCCCTTTATGCTTCAACCACCATTCCAGAGGACCTGCTTCCATGCTTATGATGCTCGTTTAAAAAATATATGTTAATTAAATTTGTGACTGAACTCCTTGAGGAAGAATTGTATGTCTCGTGCTCTGTGACTGTACCCCCATTCTGCCATATATTTCATGTTATGGCAGTCTCAGATGACCCAGCACATGTTCGTTTTCAGAACACTTTCACTGTGGATTTGACAAAACACAAAAAGTATCAATGCAAAATTTCTAAAGATAGCTACAGAACTTGACCCAAGGTCTAAGAATCTGAAGTGTCTTCCAAAATCTGAGAGGGACGAGGTGTGGAACATGGTTTCAGAAATCTTAAAAGAGCAACACTCCGATATGAAAACTACAGAACCTAAACCACCAAAAACAAAATCAACCTTCTGCTGGTGGCATCTGACTCAGATGAGGAAAATGAACATGCGTTGATCTGAACTGCTTTGGATCGTTATCGAGCGGAACCCATTATCAGCATGATCAAGAAGTAGGACTGAGTGGACTTGTAGGCTCTAAAGTTTTACATTGTTTTGGTTTTGAGTGCAGTTATGTAACAAATAAATAATATAAAGTGAGCACTGTACACGTTGTATTCTGTGTTGTAATTGAAATTAATATTAAAAATGTAGAAAAAAATCCAAAAACATTTAATAAATTTCAATTGGTATTCTATTAACAATGCGATTAAAACTGCGATTAATCAATTTTTTTTTAAATTGCTATTAATTTTTTTGAGTTAATCGTGAGAGTTAACTGCAATTAATCAACAGCCCTAGTTCCTACGTCATGGGAGTTTGGGACTGGTCAAGACCATCTTAGCCAGCAACACTGAAGCAGGACACTTGAGGTACGTTGCTGTGGAGCCAACATCTAGCTCCCAAGGGGAGCAAATACTTTGTCTCTCAACAGTCACTTGCCTAGCAATGACCAAGGGCGCATTCACTAGTGTCAAAGGGGGTTTCGTCCAGGCCTCTGCTAGGGGCAGCTGTGATGCAGAACAAAAAGGAGATATTCTCAAGGACGGTACCATACACACGCTGATCAGGCTTTTCCAAGAAGCTTTAAAGTTCTCGATACACAGATTAGTGGAGATCTTCCGATTTCAAGGCAGTTTCTCAACAGTGGAGATTTCAAAACAGTCTCTCAGAAGGCTGCCACACCCATATCCTGATCAGCTGTGGAAATTTTAAAACAAGTTTAGGAAAGTGGCTGGATTGGCTGGACCAGTCCCATTGCAGGAAACCACCACACAGCAGGACTAAACAGGTGAAAAATAAATAGGTGAGACATCCACAATATCACTCAGATCTGGGGATCTTCACTCAAGGATTCAAGTAACAACCCTGAGTTGGGCCTTATCTGCACAAGAAAGCTGCACCAGTCTAACTACAGGTGTGATAAACCAAAATAAGTGTTGATGCGTTTGCACCAGTTGAGCTAAATTGGTTAAAGTCAAGTTTATTTCATGTTAGCTTAAAATCGATTAAGCAGAGGATGTCCACACAAGGGTTTGTACTGGTTTATAATGAAACCAGTCAAAGTCATGTAAGCACATGTGTCAATAAGGCCTAAAGTTTTTCAAAAGCCTGAACAGAGGGAGAGCTTTTCGAGAAGGAGAAAGTCAGAATGGAAACCTGACAGTCTCCAACAAGCTTGCAGAGATTTAAGCAACTCCTTTTTTTAAAGGAACAAACCAAGCTACGTACCAGTTTTTTGCCTGGCCAATCGAACCCAATGCATAGGGTCTGAAAAGCTAATTAATGCTTATTCATTACAACGTGCAAACACACAGAGAATGTGCAAACACACGGTACATGCTATTTTCAGTGAGCGTTGTGTTTTTGCCTCCACACCATGCCTGGCCCCTCCAACTAGCTGGCAAGGACACTACTTCCTGCAGAGTGGGAAATGGCTGGTAGGGACAAACCTGACAACCAGTGCCAAGAATCCAATGCTGCCAAGAGGTGGCAGCCATCTAAGCCTCTGCGCCCAGTCTTTCCCAATTCAACGGAAATTTTAATACAACTACCCAAGAGTCCCACCATAAGAACATTGCAGCCAGTTTCCTGAACGCCTCAGCAAGAGCCCCTAGCGCAGGCCTGAAATAGAATATCAGAGCTGCCGGGGGGGGGGGGGGGAAGTGGGGCAATTTGCCCCAGGCCCTGCAGGGGCCCCCACAAGAGTTTTCAGCGGGTCTTCGGCAGCAGGCCCTTGAGTGCCGCTGAACACACCTGGAGCGAGTGAAGGACCCGCTGCCGAAGACCCGGAGCTTCTTCCGCTCCGGGTCTTCGGCGGCAGTTCGGCAGCGAGGGCTCCTTCTGCTCCGGGTCTTCAGCGGCAATTCAGCAGCGGGTCCTTCACCCGCTCCGGGACCCGCTGCCAAAGTGCTCCGAAGACCCAGCATGGAAGGATCCCCGCCGCCAAAGACACCAGGCCCCCTGAATCCTCTGGGCAGCCCTGCAGAATATGCAAGTGTATCTGATCCCAAACCCACTGAAGTTCACGGAAAGAGTCATTGACTTGTGTGTGCTTTGGTTCAAGACCTTTCTGAGCAGGGCTGCCGGGGGTGGGAGCAAGTGGGGAAATTTGCCCCAGGCTCCGCAGGGTCCCCCACAAGAATATAGTATTCTATAGTACTGCAACTTCTTTTCTGGAAGGGGTCCCCAAAACTGCTTTGCCCCAAGCCCCCTGAATCCTCTGGGCGGCCCTGTTTCTGAGAGGAGCGAGGACCAGTCCCTCAGCTGATTTAAAGCAGGGTAGCTCCACTGACTGCATTAGAGCGAGGACCCACTCACCGCAGCCGGAGGTCTGATCCGCAGTCCCCTCACTGTATGCAGGTGTAATCAGAGTAACCAGACAGCAAATGTAAAAAATCAGGACACAGGGTAGGGAGTAATAGGTGCCTATATAAGACCAAGCCCCAAATATCTGGATTGGCCCTATAAAATCAGGACACCTGGTCACCCTCGGTGTAACACTCGCCCAAGGTACACCACATAGTACTGGATGAGTGAGCAGAGACCCCCTCAGAGAAAGGGGGTGTCGATCACTACCCCTCTCAAGTGTCAACTTCTTTTTAAAACACACACACACACACCCACACCCTCCTCCCGACAATGAAGCGAAGATCTGCACAAAGCTTTACTCGAATGTCGCAAAATCAGGTAATGCCTTCAGCATTTAAGACAGTTCTTCTGAGGCCGGCTTGTCTGTGTGGGGGAGGGGCAGGAAGGGAGGTTACAAGCCAAACTTCTCTTCTTAAACATGCTTTTGTGGCAAAAGTTAAAAATAACTAAATTTGTAAGCACCATTTTTCCAGTCTCAATTACATTTTTCTCTAGGCTTTTTTCCAACCACTATGTCTACATGCCCTCTCAAATACACAGTCCACAGACATTTCACCTACCTGCTAACTCTGTGAATAAAATAGCTGCTTTTGCATGACTGTAGCAATCTTCAAGGGCTTGCCTAGGCTAGGCTAAAAGGGTATTTTAACAAGGTGGTGTTACTGTTTAAAGAATCCTCTGATGTAGACAGGCCTAGCTGCATTTTAAACATGTTAGCTGGCACAGGTCAACCCTAAGCTAAAACGTGTTAGCCAACACGTTTAAAAATACACCACCTCCCCTAGTTAATCTAGCCCTGGGTGGATGAAAATGACAGCGAGTACAATACCAGGAAAATGCATCTTCTGAAGGCAGTTAACACTACAAATAATCTCCCAAATATCTGTACACAGGAACAAACCATCATTTGGTAGAAGTTACAGTTGCATGCATTGTGCGTTTCTGGCTGTCAACAATTAATTATTTACAGACTGGATTCATTAGGAATATCTTCCACGCTTTATTACAGACGTCAAGTTATCTTATAGTTCCATTTCCAACAGTGACATTATATATAGAAAATTCTTGATTGCAAATCCTTTGCAAGAGCAAAATGTATTGTTGTTTTTCATGGTTAGGGGAAGGGGAGCAACTCACTAATTTCCACAGTTCAGAGCCTACCCTGACTTCCAGCTAGAGAACCCTGCGCATACATTTTGAAGCCAGCTCCACCCTGGGTATCGCTGATCTGATTTCAGTTTTTAAATGCTACAGTCAGGATGCCATTGACTGGGAAAGAGGGTGGTAAGAAGAGAAAGAAAGAAAGGAAATGCCATGAATGTGAGGAAATGATTTGGCAAGGCTGACTTTTGTTTTGTTTTCCTCTAGTTGCTATTTTTTGGAAGCAGGATCAGTGGCAGGAATAAAGTTTCATTTTGTTTAATTACAGCTCTTACAATTCTCTGACCACAGGAGCTAGTTCAATAGTTTTCTCCTGGTTTTATGTGAACATTTTAACAGTGCAAATGTTAAAGTTTAACTTCTCCCATTAACACAGGACTTGAACTCATAATTGAAAGAGATTATTTTTATTCACTTGGCCAACTTGGCAATATTCAGCCACTGCGAACTGCCAAAATTCAAGATAACAGCATGACAGACTTCATGCAACATAAGAAAGGCCATACCGGGTCAGACCAAACGTGCCATCTAGCCCAGTATCTGTCTACCGACAGTGGCCAATGCCAGGTGCCCCTGAGGGAGTGAACCCAACAGGCAATGACCAAGCGATCTCTCTCCTGCCATCCATCTCCATCCCCTGACGAACAGTGGCCAGGGACACCATTCTTACCCATCCTGGCTAATAGCCATTTATGGACTTAGCCACCATGAATTTATCCAGTCCCCTTTTAAACCCTGTTATAGTCCTAGCCTTCACAACCTCCTCAGGTAAGGAGTTCCACAAGTTGACTGTGCGCTGCGTGAAGAAGAACTTCCTTTTATTTGTTTTAAACCTGCTGCCTATTAATTTCATTTGGTGACCCCTAGTTCTTGTATTATGGGAATAAGTAAATAACTTTTCCTTATCCACTTTCTCAACATCACTCATGATTTTATATACCTCTATCATGTCCCCCCTTAGTCTTCTCTTTTCCAAACTGAAGAGTCCTAGCCTCTTTAATCTTTCTTCGTATGGGACCCTCTCTAAACCCCTAATCATTTTAGTTGCTCTTTTCTGAACCTTTTCTAGTGCTAGAATATCTTTTTTGAGGTGAGGAGACCACATCTGTACACAGTATTCGAGATGTGGGCGTACCATGGATTTATATAAGGGCAATAATATATTCTCAGTCTTATTCTCTATCCCCTTTTTAATGATTCCTAACATCCTGTTTGCTTTTTTGACCGCCTCTGCACACTGCGTGGACATCTTCAGAGAACTATTCACGATAACTCCAAGATCTTTTTCCTGACTCATTGTAGCTAAATTAGCCCCCATCATGTTGTATGTATAGTTGGGGTTATTTTTTCCAATGTGCATTACTTTACATTTATCCACATTAAATTTCATTTGCCATTTTGTTGCCCAATCGCTTAGTTTTGTGAGATCTTTTTGAAGTTCTTCACAATCTGCTTTGGTCTTAACTATCTTGAGTAGTTTAGTATCATCTGCAAACTTTGCCACCCCACTGTTTACCCCTTTCTCCAGATCATTTATGAATAAATTGAATAGGATTGGTCCTAGGACTGACCCTTGGGGAACACCACTAGTTACCCCTCTCCATTCTGAGAATTTACCATTAATTCCTACCCTTTGTTCCCTGTCCTTTAACCAGTTCTCAATCCATGAAAGGACCTTTCCTTTTATCCCATGACAGCTTAATTTACGTAAGAGCCTTTGGTGAGGGACCTTGTCAAAGGCTTGTCAAACAGCATCTAGCAATAAGTTTTCTCAATCCTGTTTCTCAATGTATATTTTGATACACCAGCAAAAACTACAACAAATTTGAAGTCAAGAATGTAAAACAACTGAATGATGGCTGATCACTTCAATTGGGATCAAAGCCCAATTTATAACTACAGCAAAGCAGGGCAGATTGATTTAAATCAGGCAATTTAAATCACCAAGTGGAAAGTCTCAATTTAAATAATTGATTTTAATCAACTTTTCCATTTGTACTTTAGTTATTTTCTAAAGAAAAGTGCACTCTCACTGGCTGATATAGCCGTTAAAACAGGGGCTCTCAGACTTTTGTACTGGTGACCCCTTTCACACAGCAAGCCTCTGATTGTGACCCCCCCCTTTATGCATTAAAAACACTTTTATATATTTAACACCATTATAAATGCTGGAGGCAAAGCAGGATTTGGGATGGAGGCTGACAGCTCGCAACCTCCCCAAGTAGTAACCTCACGACCCCCTGAGGGGTCCCAACCCCCAGTTAGAGAATCCCTGCATTAAAACAAGTTGATTACAACCAAATGGAGTCTTGGAAAGTAAGTTTCCCTGGTGGGTGGAGTCACACATAATAATTTGAGAACTGAGCCCATCAGTGCTTAGGCAGGCAAAAGCTATAAAATAGGAGTGTCAAATCACCATGCAGGGCTTAGTGGATGATCCTGATGAAATCAGGAGACACCATCCTGTAAATCAGAGACTGGGTCCCAATGCCTGTGAGGCCTTTGCTAGTCTTTTATCCAACAGCACAGCCTCTGGGACTCCCACAGGATCAAGTTCTTAATACAGTACATGACCTATGCTGCCTATTTCTAAAGCTTGACCTCACAAGATAGATATTTTCTTTATATAGAAAGCAGCCTTTAACTCAAAGTTTTCGAGAGAGGCTCATTGATTCAGCAGGTTTATTTTTTATTTAAAATAGTGTAAGAGATCCTCATAAGATTGTGCCTTCACATATTTTGTATTATTTCAGATTTCATTTTAAAACAGATTTTAAAGGGAAAAAACTTAAAATGAAAAAACCACTGATGTTTATGCACTGTGAAGCAAAGCCTTGAATTTGATTTAGCACTAGAGTCTGAAAGGAGGATTTTGCAATATTAAGCAGCTAACAGGCATAAGTAGTAATGGTCCCCTATGTTTAGAAAAAAGCTTGTCTCTTGAAATACTGCCTTTTAAACCTGGGAGGTTTCTCACACTGTTAACTGACCAGCATGTGGTTCACAAAGCACTTTCTGAAGACATGCTGTTCTGGTGGCATGGAAGAGCGATACAAAGACAATATACTAACTTCAACAACAAAAAAAAGGAAACCTAATCATAAGTTGGCTGAAGCCTGTAGGACCTGCTTAGGTAAATCAGTGAGTAAAACCAGAACAGCTAATTTCTGAATTATTTTTCAGCTGAATGAGCCATAAATATAGATGGTCACTGTGTCATTCAACTGATGTTTTATTACCTAAGACATCCTGTCTCCACAGAAACTTCCACATCTCTTCAGATAAGGCCCCCTACAAACTGCCTTCCAAGGGTCTCCCTCCCAGTCAAGACCTCTTGGATCTTACTGAGGCTATGGCTACACTTGCACTTCAAAGCATTGCCGCGGCAGCACTTTGAAGCGCTAAGTGTAGTCAAAGCGCCAGCGCTGGGAGAGAGCTCTCCCAGCGCTGTCCGTACTCCACCTCCCTGTGGGGAATAACGTACAGCGCTGGGAGCCGCACTCCCAGCGCTGGGGCTTTGACCTCACTGGCGCTTTGCAGCGCTGCAATTTGCAGCGCTGGAGAGGGTGTGTTTTCACACCCTGCTGCAGCGCTGCAAATTTGCAAGTGTAGCCATGGCCTGAGAGTCAGAACAAGTTGACCAGGCAGGGAACCACTATACTCTGACATATTTTATGGTCTGGGGAATACGCAGTGAGCAATGCAAAGGTTTCATACCAGGTTACTCTGTAACATGCCGTCGACTGCATGGGAACCATCCCAGTATAATGAACATATACCATAGCAAACGTCCCTGGTTTCACTTCGAAGGTATTTTGAGTCAGCTAGACCATATGGTTTAATTTTGTGGTAGAGATGGCCTCGTCAAAAGAATGCCAATATTCTGAAGCATGCTCTATTGAATGTAACTCTGGGTAAAAGTGGTCTGAAACCATAGAGGATGGGAAGGAAATAATTTAAAAGGCTGAAGAAAATTATGTAGCTCGGAGAATTCTCCTACTGCAAGTTTCTACTGGCAGTTTAAGATGATTTCTAATGACATATCTTACTGGCCCTGCAGCCCACGTAACTGCCTAGATAAGCTGGAAAAACTACAAATGCAGGCAGACAAGAAAATAACTTTAAGCCTTAAACCTATATTTTGAAAATATATATAAAATATAGCTATAAAGTTATTTTCTCATCATCCATCTGTATGCACCTGTTAGAATCATGCGAACGAAGACAGCAATACATAACTATATTTACCCAAACTGGCAGAAGAGCTCTATGTAAGCTTGTCTGTTTCACCAACACAAGTTAGCCCAATAAAAGATATTCCCTCACCCACCCTGTCTCTATTTATCTGACATATTTTAATATATGAATTCCTTTGGCCAATAGCCCTCAAGCATTATCTTCCCCAGGATCGGTCCTGCTTTGAGCAGGAGGTTGGACTAGATGACCTCCTGAGGTCCCTTCCAACCCTGATATTCTATGATTCAGGCACAGCGGCATCACGTGCAGAATAAAGCAGACTTAAAATAACTGTGTAAATGAGCTTAGAAGTTTTTAGCACTAGATCCAGGGGTGAAAGTAACTTACAGGACTTACCGGTACTGCTGGAGTCCTGTGGGGGGTGTGGCCTCAACCAGAAGAGGCGGGGCCTCAAGATTTAAAGGCCCTGGGGCATTGGCTGTGGCTGGGAGCCCCAGGGCCTTTAAATCAACCGGGGGCTCCCAGCTGCAGAGGTGGCTGGGCCTGGGAGCCCCTGGGGCTCAGGGGCAAATTAAAGGGCCCGGGGCTTGGCTGCCATGGAGCACCAGGCCCTTTAAATCCCAGCCCCAGCCCGGCAGCCGAGCTCCAGTGTGGATTTAAAGGGCCCAGAGCTCCCACCGCTGCAGGGAGCCCCGAGCCCTTTAAAACCCGGCCCCAGCCTGGCTGCCGGAGTCGCGGGCGGGATTTAAAGGGCTCTGAGATCCCTGCAGCCTCGGGAGCTCTGAGCCCTGTAAATCCCAGCCCCGGCCCAGCCATGGGCGGGATTTAAAGGGTTCTGGGCTCCCAACAGCAGTGGGGAGCTCTGAGCCGTTTAAATCCCGGCCCCAGCCCGGCTGCTGATCTGCAGGGTGGGATTTAAAGGGCTCTGGGCTCCCTGCAACTGCGGGGAGTCCAGAGCCCTTTAAATTCCCACCACGGAAGCCGGTGCAGTCTGGCATGGCGTACTGGCTCTTGCCGGTACACCGTACCGGACCATACTGGCTTACTTTCACCTCTAACTAGATCCCAAATTGATTTATTTAAATCATAAAAAAAGTTCTAGGGGCCTTACCAATTCATTGGCCGCCCAGCAGTAAGTGATGACCACCAAGCAGCAAAAATAATCACACACACACACAAACACATTAACAACCAGTCAAAGCAGAAAGACAACCCCTTAACAATAGCCTCCCCCCCCTTAACCACCTCACAAGAAAGTGAGGCCAAAAAAGTTAAGGCTGAAAACCTTTCCCAATGGAATCCAGCTAAAGCCTCCTCCAATCAACCAGACACTTTTCTTACATTCCACGCTAGATTATCTGCAAATGAAGCATTAAGAGATCTGGTCTATTCTCCACTGCCACATAGTCCTTTGTCATTTCCTCCATTTCGGCCTCGGTCAGGTCTACGCTAGAAAGGCTTTTGTGGGATTGTGGTGCATCTCCATTGTAATTGGGAGGAATAATTACCAGCACAGGTAGATGCACACACACTAGCTCTGCTCCAGCTGGTGCCTAAAAACAGCAGTGGCTGACCAAGCACCAACCCGGGCCAGGATTGCATCTAGACAGCCTGAGCTGCCACACCCAGGCTGCCATGGCCACACTGCAGTTTTCACCTTGAGCAGAGCCTACCTAAGTACATCTGCATGAGCCATCAATTATGCCTCACAGCTGCTGTGCAGACATACCCTTAGCTACACCAGCAAACCCTCCGAGGGTTGATGCAGCTTATACAGGCCCAAGAGAGTGCTTCTGTCCGCACAGCTAGGCACGGCAGAATTCAATTTTATATAATTTCAGTGAAAAACATCTGCATTTTTAATTTTCACAGTTGCAGGAAATTATGGGGCGGTGGAGGAGACAATGAGTGACAGCAGACATTGAGATTCAAGAAGTTAAAGCTTCATAACCATTAAAACTAATCGTCAGCATCACACACCCAAAGATACAAAATGAACAGCTTCAAAGCAAATGCTAATAAGTTCTCAAGCAGCATTTTTCCAGCTTTGGCTACCTGTACATTTCAGTGGTCACCAGTTTGCATGTTTATCAATACTTACCGATAAAAATCTAAACCTTCCAAGCCTACGTTTGCCTTATACTCATTCACTGAGCAAAATAAGGTGTGCCAGCAAAAGCACTTTTATTCCAATATAAACAGCCTCTACAACAGAGCTTTTCCCAGTATAGGACAGTCATTAAAAATAAATCATCCTATTCCAAATTGACAGAATTATTTTGGTAAAAGCTTCTACCTAGACCTAACCTCTCTATTCAACCTCCATGCTGCTCCCTACATTGTGCAGAAGTGTGAAGGACAATCAAAACAACATGTTACCAGTAGATTAATTCCCAAGAAGCCTAGTAATTCAGTAAGCCCCAGTTAACCACTCCCTGGCCTACTTAAGGTCAGTACGTCACAAGTTTGTGTGTGTATTAACATGCAAACTATTTCCTCACTCATCTGAAGAGGCAAAAATACTGAAGAGGCATCTCTCAGTAAAAGCAGCAAAGAGTCTTGTGGCACCTTATAGACTAACAGATGTTTGGGAGCATGAGCTTTCGTGGGTGAATCCCCACTTCATCGGATGCATGTATTCACCCACGAAAGCTCATGCTCCCAAACGTCTGTTAGTCTATAAAGTGCCACAAGACTCTTTGCTGCTTTTACAGATCCAGATTAACACCGCTCCCCCTCTGATACTCTCTCTCAATAAGGCAGACAAAACAAATTGAGTTTCTACACCAAGACATGTTAATGTGAATTTTAAAAAGTTACACAGCATGTATCTGAAGTGAACGGGGAGTCCTGTGGCACCTTAAAGACTAACAGATTATTGGGGCACTTCTTCAGGGTTTTTTACCCATGAAAGCTTATGCCTCAATAAATCTGTTAGTCTTCAAGGTGCCAATGGACTCCTCGTTGTTTTTGTGGAAACAGACTAACACAGCTACCCCCGGATATTTGAAGTGCTTTGCACAACGCAAACTTAATCCTTAATTACTGCCCCTATACGCTAACCACAGTACAAACCAACACCTCATCAGATGTATTTTGAAGAAAACATGGGTTTGATGCTCCTCTCGAGAGCAGCTCCACTGAACTCAATGGAATTACACTCAGGAGAATCAGCTACTTAACTTTAAAATCCTTTTCTGATTGTTAACCAAGCATCCCAGAAAAAACACCATCTTTGGATGAGATACAGCTTGCAAAGTGTCAGATCACTGCATTTCCAAACAAGTTTGGAAGAGGAATGCTTGAAAATATCAAGCTTATAAACAGCACTGCCAATCTCAACCATCAAAAAAACACCACACACACATCAGATCCTCCCAAAGAAATGTTAAGAAAAACATTAGGGTCCTTTGTGTTTGTCGGCTACTTAGAGCCTTTAGTGTGCATATGGTTCAAAACTGCAAGCTTCTCTCTCCAAGCACAAGGAACAGAAACTTTAATTTACAAAAATAAAAGCAAGCTGAAATCACTTGACCCCAGGAGCTGTAACAAAGATGGCCACCAAATGTCACAGTACTCACCAAAAACAAGTCATGAGACGGTAACACTGGCCTAACAGGAAACTAGTTCAACCTTAACCATAGATCAGCTCCCTAATGAACGTGCATGCTGTTGACCAAATCCCTTTTCCTAAGGCACCCTTTGCCCGAGCATGCCGTCGGGCTTGACCATAGAGTTGTGAGTTTAAGTCCCATGCTAGGGTCAGTGCTGCACAGGCTGAGAGGTTATCCTGCCAGGGAGAGAGCAAACAGAGGTCTCCTTGGTGTCAACAGATGGAAGTTAAGGATCTCATGACACTTCTGGGGTACAAGTGTGAGGGGGAACGCTAGAATCCTCAGAGTCACCCCTCAATGAAACAGGCTCTAATATGCAAAACTGACTGTGCCTATCGCTGGAGTGCTCAAAGGCTGCTGCATTGTCAGATTACTTGGTAAAATGCCAAGACAACTTGAGTAGGAAAAATCCCCACTAAAACCAAATTCAACTGTTTGAGCTGCTGAGAATAAATCTCTCGCCCTGCTAGGAAGCAAGTATTTGGGCCGGGACGAAAGGGGAGGGAGCCTACAGAGAAAATGAGTTGGGCAAAAAATTAAAGGGGGGGGGGGGAAGGTATTTGAAAGCATCTACAACAACTAGAAAAAGAAGCCATTTCAGCTCCTGAAGGCACTTTTAGGTCTTATTATTTATTGCCTCTAACAGAACATGGGCTGTAATTCATATTTCTAAAAGTTATACATTCTGCAGGTTGTTAATTAGACCCAGGGCTGTCCTTTATGTCAATACATGAACCCTCTGGGTACTCCAGGTACATATCTCAGATTCATACCCTCAGTGGTGAATGCTGCAAGAGAAAACAGCCAGCAAGAGCTGGAGCGGTGCCCTCTGACACACTTACATTTATTAAAGTCGACCGATGTTATTCTTCAAAATCACATATATGGAGGATTTGGAGGGAGGAGGAGGGGAAGAGGAGAGAGAGGTCTCTTGTGTCAGCACCCTGAGTGCACTCTTCATCCCCTCCATGGATTAAAAGATGTTACATCGCCTTCAGCAGCCCCTGACAATGAAAACCCAGGACCTGAACGTTGGTGTGTTAGCAGGGTTAATACAGATGATGTATTCATGCTTTATTCACATGCAGGAAAAAAAAAATGGTAGGTAGCAATTCCAGTCTTTCTAGAGAAAGTCAGGCAACATTACGGCTGTGTATAGCAATCTGCTCCTTACAAATATATACTGTATATATCAGAGGGGTAGCCGTGTTAGTCTGGTTCTGTAGAAGCAGCAAAGAATCCTGTGGCACCTTATAGACTAACAGACGTTTTGCAGCATGAGCTTTCGTGGGTGAATACCCACTTCTTCGGATGCAAGCAGTCATCCGCTTGCATCCGAAGAAGTGGGTATTCACCCACGAAAGCTCATGCTGCAAAACGTCTGTTAGTCTATAAGGTGCCACAGGATTCTATACTGTATATAGTAGCTCATACGCCGAATTTTTTTAGTAAAAAAGGGAAGCACCAGAGAAGGGGGTCGGCTTATGAATGGGTATAGAGAGGGAGAGGTGGGACACAGCCCCTCCCCCCAACAGAGGGAGCAGGGAGAGGCAGCACAGCCAGCAGAGACAGAAGGGAAGAGGCAGGGCCAGAGTCTCTCCGCTTCTGGCCATGAGGCCCAGAGCAGGCTGCAGCCAGGTCAGAGACCTCCTCCTCTGGCCCTCCCCAGATAAGGTGGGAAGGGATGGGATGGGATGGGGAGAGTGTGGGGGACCCAGGCTAAGGGTGAGGTCATGTGGGGGGTGGTCACAGGGGTTACGCCCCCGACTCCTAGCTTCTCCCCCACAAAAAATTTCCCCACCAGTTGCTGTCCCGGCCCGTCAGGGTAAGAAACTGGCGCACCGGGACACTTACTTTGTTTACCTCAAGCGTACACAGGCAGGGAGGTAAACCTAAGTAAACAATCTCGGCCCACCAAGGGCTTATCCTGAGGGCCCGGGAGCCAAAGTTTGCTGACCCCTGAATTATAGGGTCAGTTTATGAACGAGTTATAAAATTTTTTTTCCATTTTTACTTATCCATCTTGGGGGGGGGGTTGGCTTATAAACGAACCAACTTATGATTGAGTATATATGGTAAGCTAATATTTGAGCAAAACTAAACATTGTTTATAATTTAAGAAGTCTCATTTGACAGCAATTCCTGGTAACACACAGACAGTGTTACCAGCTTGACTGATCAGCCTCTTACTGTTCAAGTATTTCTTTAGTTTATGCATTAGCATCTGAAAGAATTCATGTGCGCTGAATGTGGGGAAGCAGCACGGCCTAGTGGATACAACAGTGGACTGTAAAAGCACGTGGATTCTGCTACTGGCTCTTTCACTGGTCTGATGTGAGACCTTGGCTAAGACACTTCACCCTTCTATGAATTGTTTCCCAACATACCCATTGTCTGCATGGGTTATTTTGACTGCCCGCTCTTCAGAACAGGGGATGCATCTCCCTGTGTATGTACAGGCCTTGCACAATAGAGGCTCAGCCTCAGAGTCTCTATGTAGTACTATAATATAAATAATAGTCAGTTGCCGGAAGTGATACATACACACCCATTCCACAGCCCTTCTCACCTGCCCTGACCCCACTCCATCACTCAGTCAACATCTGGTATGTAACTTGGACTCAAACAGTTGCCATGCAACAAACAACGCTAGCGGCAAGCACATAAAATAACTTTGCAGAGGGAAACGTTGCACAGTAAAGTGGCCTAGAATTGCACCATTAATTGCACTCTGTAGCCAGGCTCCCCTATAAAAGCACACATGGCATTACTTGGGCAGCTACTGCTATCTTGTCAAGATACAGGGCCAGATCCTTGGTTGGTGCAAATCAGTAAGGTCCCATTGACATCACTATATTAGGAGAAGGGACAATAGGAAGATGTTTAATCCAGACTCCTATGTCCCCTAACAAAACTAAATGAGACTGGGAAGCCCAGCAGATGCAACAACTACAATCAATGACATTTTTTCCTGAAATAACCACAAGTAGGTTTTGGGGACTGATCCTCCTGTTGTGAGCCAGTACCAGTTAGTCACCAAGAAGTCAACATTTACCCACAATGACGGCCACCATCTGAGCCAACACACCGAGGATCTCCAGAGCTACAAGTATGAGCTGCTACAGCTTAAGCTACGCAGAAAAAAGGTCCCTAGCATTGGGGCAGTGACAGACTCATTGCATCTGTGGATTGGACACAGAGAGGGACCCATACCATCCATTCACCGGTGAGCTACAGCAGCAGATAAGTGTTCTCTCAGATATCACTGTGGGCAGAGAACCACATGCAAACAGCAACTACTGTGCTTGTCTGTGTTGGCCAGGGCTTCTGAAAACCTTGTCCAACATTCCAGTTTTTATTCAAGAAACCCCTGAGAGCTCTCTACCCCAATGCTGTTGAACAATATTATACCCTTGCCAATGAAGTTCAACCGGGTCCTGACTTGAGATAGGTAAATATCCAGCTTGCCTGCTGTTTGCAAAGCTCAGTCACTTAGGATGGGGGCAAAAGGGCGGGGGGAGAGAATGGGGGAAAAAATATAGCAAGAGCATCAGAACACAGGAATTAGGTATGTATTTTTCCTATTTATTTCAAAGGCATCTACCTTTAAAAATTCCTAGTCTTTGTACCAAATATGAATGCACTACAACTTGCAACACCCTCCTGGAAAAAAACTGTATGCAGATGCTCTTTTTCTAGACAAAGGTTATGTTCATATTTTTCCTGACCTCCAATGCTGCATAAGTAGCACTTCATACACAAACCAATTGGCTCAGCATAGAAAGGTTTACATGTTATAATACAATTAATGAAAGGCTTCTTGTTATATTTAAATGCATTTCTTTTTTAAAAGTGCTATTATTAAAGAATTAGATTAAACAGTCTCATCTGAATAATCCCAGCAGGTTAAAAACATGCTTTTTGCTTTACAAATCAATTTCTGCTTAAAGTGAAAATAGAATTATGTTGTCGAGCACAGAGTCAAAGGCTGGGTTTAATCACTCCATAATGTACTATCCTAATGTATATTTGATTAAAAACAACAGCAATTCTATTTTAAAATAGCAGTCTTCCAATGCCTGCACCTACCCACATATGGAAAGTCATGAGACAAGAACAAATTACTTCCTGCATCTCGCAAGCAAGAAGATTATGCCTGTTTCAAACAGCAAGGTTAAACTTTCCCTTGTACCAGTCAGAGGCAGTGTGTATAGGGCACTGGGCTGGTACTTGGAAGGCCTGGGTTCTAGTCCCAGCTCTGCCATTGGCCATCTGCGTGATGCCAGACAAGTCACTTCCCCCACTGTTCGCCTCAGTATCCCCATTGGTAAGTGAGGGTAATGATGCTGACCTTTTTAGAGTGCTTCAAGATCTGCTAATAAAAGCACCACGTATTCTCATTTTCTAACAGCGTGCATAGCTGCAAGGGTACTACAGCAAAGGGTCACCCCCACTCCCCCTTGTCCTTCCCATACTGCTAGATCCTGGCATGGAAGAGGTTAAGCACCAGTGTTTCAAAGGTGCAGTGTGATCAGATTTTTTTTTGAAAATCCCAAAGCTATTTGACAGTGGCTCCCACACACTCTCTCCCCCAGCCACGTCTCCAACATGAAAGCTGTCCTCCACCACCACCTTCCATCTTTTATGGTTGCAACAGAATTATAAAACTTCCACCGTCCTTTGGATACCAGCCAATCTGGTGAGGTTTCTGACCTAGCTGGCTCTGTCTTCTTCTTTCTGGCTTCCCTGCCATTTTGCCCGATAGCACAAGTGCCGGAATCAAGTCGCTCTGCGATTGACAAGCTACATGTCCACTGAAAGATGCTCTTCTTTCACCTAATGTCTCAAGTAACTGATCTTCTTAAACTCATCTTTCTCGTCGCCCTTCATAGTTTTGGTCATCCAGCTAATTTTTAAACACAGTTTAGAACACTGAGTCGTGTCTCAGTGTCGAGTACTTACATCCAGATGTAGCCCTTCAGCAATCTAATACAGATGTGTAGCTTTCAATCTCACCACCACCGAAGTCTTTGGAAGTTTTGGACACATTTTTTGCAAGCTGTATCCTCTCTTGATTTCTTCAACACATCTTCCACCTGATGTCACTAGACTCCCTAAGTAGCAATGCAAAAGGTAGGCAACACCTATATCTCAACAGTCAAGTGGTGGACCAAAGGAATAGCTTCACCTAATAATACACCACCTAGGTGTATTTGAATAGTGGTTCCCTCTACTAGTTGGAGATGTAATGGCTTGCAGTTTCACCGAGCGACCCCTTCAGCTGGGTCTTAAGAGCAGCGAGCCCTTGTTATTATACCCTTCATTACACCCCCCTCCCTCACACACGTTCCCTTTCTAGGCTAATTAATCCCAACTTTGTGATCTCATTACACAGTGTATACACTCAGTCATGGTTCTAATCATGCTATTCGCTTTTCTGCAAGCAAGCCTTTTCAATCTTATGCATTTCATGAGGCGAGGTAAGCTGAACTAAACACAATGGTCAGATGACAGCCAAACCATCAGTCTACAGGGCATCAGAGCACTGACTTATTCTCTAGCCCATTTTTAGAGAATCCAGGCATAGCATGGTTGCTTTAACAGTTGCTGCACATTGGTCACACATCTGCACGGAGCTATCCAGGATAGCTCACAGATCTTTTCCCTGAGTCAACCAAACTATTTCTTTAGAAGTCTGGAGACAGAATGTGCATGACTATTTCTCTGGCACGCCTATGAATTGCCTGTATAGCCACTCAAAATAATGGCTCTGACACGTGAGCCCTCTCTTGGAAAGCTAGAAGCAAAGGGAAAAAGCTTCTCTCCACAGCTCCATAGCACATGCATCATGCCAGCATCACTTGGTAAAAGCATGAGGGTCGGATCCAAAGTCAATGAAAACATGGCAACTGCCATCTTGGCCAACACCCAGGACTGGACAAGGGACCTCCCAACTCAGAGCAGGAGTCTCTACAGCTGGAGCTAGGTTCTCAAGATGAGAACAGTAAGAGATTAGTATCCTTTTTGGAAGAGGCACAGCGAGCATGCTATTGCAACCCACTGGTCAGTGGATGTCAAACACACATTAGCTTTGAAGCAGTCCCCATACACAGTACAGAGTCCTTCTGCGTGCAACCCAGAATACAGCAAAAATTCCCAAAGTGAGCTCTCGGCCCTCCAATTGCATCAATTGTGCACTTTGTCTAAAACAAACAAAGAAGATTTAGCAGCAAACAGAGGAAATTTAGCTGTCAACAGGCCCAAAATTAAAACCTTTCAAGGATACTGTAGCTGTGTTGGTACATGGGACAAGCTGGGTGAGGTAAATATCATACATTACCTCACCCACCTTGTCCAACTTATCAAGGGGTCAAACCAGTGTTCAGCATCATAAGTAATTTTGTTAAGAGAAAAGTTTCTTTGGGAAGACAATGCTAGGCTGCTCCTTCAACCGCTACACATACCTCAGAGAGATTACTCCAGCTCAGGAACCGGTCCTTAAACTGGCACAGCTCCACTGACTTCACCAGAGCGATGGTAGTTTACACGAACGGAAGATGTGGCCCCATATAACGTCCTGCAAACCCTCAAACAAGATACTTGTGCACACGCGTAGCTTCGAGCAGGTGAGCTGTCCCACTGGCATCAACGAGCCAAATCCTGACCCAGTGCAACCAATGACTGTTTTGCCATTTACTTTTGCAGAGCCAGGATTTCACCCAACTGGCCTACTCACCTGCTTAGTTCTAAGTGCCCTGCTGAGCCGGATCTCATGCACATGACTGGATTTACACAAGCAGTGCTAGTGATGTTACACAGAGGGTTAGGTGACTGCTGGCCTGGGTGAAGAACTAAAGCAATAAAATTATAACTCAAAACCTGCACTAATCCAGAAGGCTGTTCTCTCACCACATGTATCGAAGCCCTCCGTTAACATGATCTAACCACCACAATGCAAACAACAAGGGTGAAGGAGAAGATAACATCTTAAATCTAAGCAACAGTCAAACAGCTGAGGGCAACAGAAGCATTGACTTATATCTTTAAGATTGGTGCTTTGGAGAGACGTTTATTTTGGTAGCTGATTATCACCCGCAACAGGTAAGCCTCACCCAGCTGGCAGAGATTACCTCAGACAGAACCTGCATTTAATCAACTGTCAGGGTATTGTGCAAGGCCTGTCTCCTAGACCTGCATTTCTGCTTCATGGGGGCAACCTATTCTCACAGCCTCTGGCTTGAGGGTTGGATTCCAGGGTGGTTCTGTTCTGGGGGAGGAAACTGGAGGATTAATGTCAGACACTGCAGGGCTGAGCTATCACTTTGCCAATACATTTAGCAAGCAAGTTATATTTCAAGCAACGCATGGAGTGTCGTCCACATGTCTACCGCACTGCATGACACCCCGCCGCACAGAAAGAGCAACAGCCAAGCCAATGAGGACAGACTCACTGCATCACGAGGGAAGTCTGGCTCATTGTGCCGGCACTGGGAGCATCACATCAAGAAACATTTGGGGGCGGGGGAGAATCAGCCTGTCCTTATACAAACCCCCTTTGTTAGGGGAAGAGCCATCCCTGCCCGCTCCACACTGCCATGGGAATCTAAAGGATGGTCATCAGAGAGTCCCCTATGGGAGCTCTGGTCCAGACGGAAGTGGAACTCTCCTGCTTCACTGAAACGGGTCAGCAGAAACATGGAAGGTGGCTGCGCAGTGCGCACATGCTCCTATTATACATTAAATATGGTATCAAGAAATAAGCATAAAAATGTACTGAATCCCACAGCCATATTATTGCAGCCCACTCTCTCTGGGGCTGCTTGGGTCATGTCTGTAATTAGGATGGGAGCCAAAGCGAATTGAAGAATTCCAGTGGGTTCCAGTGCAGGCCCTTAGAGCAGGGGTAGGCAACCTCTGGCACGAGTGCCGAAGGCGGCACACAAGCTGATCTTCAGTGGCACTCACACTGCCTGGGTCCTGGCCACCAGTCCGGGGGGCTCTGCATTTTAATTTAATTTTAAATGAAGCTTCGTAAACATTTTAAAAACCTTATTTACTTTACATACAATAGTTTAGTTCTATATTATAGACTTATAGAAAGAGACCTTCTAAAAACATTAAAATGTATTACTGGCACATGAAACCTTAAGTTAGAGTGAACAAATGAAGACTTGGCACAGCACTTCTGAAAGGCTGCCGACCCCTGCCTTACAGTGAGCTCTTCCGCGGAGAGATTGTGTCTATTCTACTTATCGGTAAAGCAGCTAGTGTTAGTCTGGGTGCTAGATAAACAACCACAACAACATGTAACCTCTCTATGGTAAATCCTACTCACCCTCTCCCTCTACTCCTAAGCCACAGATCACCCACTCACCCCTTCCCCGCCACCCGAAGCCTAGCGCAGGAGTAGCCAGGCAGCACACCCTGACAGGCAAGAACTTCAGGCTCAGATGACAAAATTCAGCAGTTCCCACTTTGTCCCCGCATTGACTGTTTGCTTTGGGTCTTGAATACAAAACTCCCACTGCTTGCGACATGAATACCCAGCAATTCAATGCAAAGCGCCCAGTCATGGAGGGAATGCCACCAGATGAACAGCTGTAGGCATCTCTGCGCTATTCCAGGAACCCTTAAGAAATCTATTGTCCACAGTTCTCAGGGGGCTTTCTGCCCCCCTTCTATGGATGACATTTTTAAATTTAGTGTTTTAACAGATCAAGTTCTGAGAAACAAAGGAGAGGGGTGGAAATAAATCAAAGTCTTCAAACCATTTTTTAAAGTTTCCAAATTCCTGGATCAGGGGAAGCTTCCAAGATAACTTCCAAATGTCCCCTCCAAATTTCTGAGAAGGACTGAGAGCTAAACCCACACCATCTGACTCCACATTTAGGATCTGTTATTTATTGACCTCCGAAATATCGCTACCAAATCAAACTACAGGTGAGGCTCGATTTCCCAGACTAACATAGGTCCTGCAGAATGTAACTATCTGAAATGCTGGATCAAGCAGGAGCCATGGAAAAGCAGCTTCTCATACACATTCAGTGCAACAGCCTAGAAAGCAGGGATACTGGGGATGTCCCAATACTGAATCGCTGTGAGAAGCAAGAAATCAGACCCCCCCCCTCAATCTTGGGCCTGAACTGTTCAGATGTAAGACATAACAAGGGTCAGTGCCATCATTAAAGAGGACTGGCACTTTTTCCAAATCCACACTGCATTTTAGAAAAAACTATGGCCCCATCTTTTGTTATTCAAGGGTCTCTCCTAGTCAGTGTTTCCTGTAATCCAATTGATACCAAAAGAGATCTAGATGCAATTATTAGTCACAAACAGCACATGATTATGGGCCTGGCAACAATCTTAGCAGCTTCCCATGTCAGTGGGATCTGATGGAAAGTGTGACTTGGCCCGATTTGACCAAAGGAGCGATAACAGGACGTTTCGTCTTGACAAGAGGTTGGGGTTTCTTAACAGGATGGACAATATGTGGGAGCAGTGAGACAGTTTTTGTACAACAGAGTCTGGCTCGCAGACACTTGGGACTTGCTTTGTCTGTTCAGAAATGCAAAGTGCAAAAATAACCCGAGTCATTTTAGGGCCTTTACTCAATGCCAACTTTTTATTACTATAGAATCATAGAATCTCAGGGTTGGAAGGGACCTCAGGAGGTATCTAGTCCAACCCCCTGCTCAAAGCAGGACCAAACCCAACTAAATCATCCCAGCCAGGCTTTGTGTGTAACAGCAGCGCCTCAAAACCCCAACTGAGACTGAAGGCCCACAATGCTATGTACAAACTGGGACAGAGTCCCTGCTGCTACAACCTTTCAGTTTAAAGAGACAAGGCAGTCATCCTGGCAGGGGAGTGAGGCACAGACCTGAAATGACTTGCCCAATGTCACACAGCAGGCCAGCTCCTGACTCCCAGTCCTGTGCTCCATCCACTGGGCAGCACTGCCCCTCTCTCTCTTTGGGGTTAGACTGTTTATCAATATTTGTAAAGCACCCCTTAGCTACAAAGGGTTAACCACAGGAGATGAATGCTGAGGGACCTTCCGCACAGAACTATCATCGTTTTACAATGTATGTTAAAAATGTAGCTTAATTTTCTAAAAGACATAGATCTGTAGAACTGACTATGTACCAAAGCAGGCTCACTTTCCTATTGGAGGACTGCACAAGTGTTTTAGAGAACTAGTGGAAAGAGCTTCCTCCGTTATATACAGTAGACATTTGGCAGAGTTAAGTTACTCAACAAGTACTGTCGTAACGTTTATTGACAAGGAAGATGACACGCACGCACGCACACACACCATCTGTATGGTGTCAGCTAGCAACTGGGATGGTTTAAGATTCCAGCACTCCTACAGACGCTTTAGGTGCTTCAGAAACATAATATTCCACAATTATGAGAAACCTGTTTTCCCTATCTGAAAACTAACGTTTTTACATTTCCTTCACACAAACAGATGCTTTGGAGCAGGACTTTGGAACGGAGCCCAGAGCTGGAGCTTGGAGCAACTCCAGAGCAGTGGAGCTGCAGGCTTTTGCCTGGAGCTGGAGCGGAGCTGGAGCAGAGCTCCAAAGCCCAGCTTTTTGGAGGCAACTTAATACTGGTGTTTCCTAAGAAAATACGAAGAACCTCAATAACAGCCTGAGGCCTTGGCTACACTGGCACTTTACAGCGCTGCAACTTTCTCGCTCAGGGGTGTGAAAAAACACCCCCCTGAGCGCAGCAAGTTACAGCGCTGTGAAGTGCCAGTGTAAACAGTGCCCCAGCCCTGGGAGCGCAGCTCCCAGCGCTGGGAGAGCTCTCTCACAGCGCTGGCGCCGCGACCACACTCGCACTTCAACGCGCTGCCGTGGGAGCGCTCGGGGCGGCTCTACACATTTCACAGCCCCAAGCACGGCGTCATGCCGCGGAGGGCGTTCTGCCGCTTGCCGGTCCCATGGCTCCGGTGGACCTCCCGCAGACATGCCTGCGGAGAGTCCGCTGGTCCCGCGGCTCCACCGAAGCCGCGGCACGCCTGCGGGAGGTCCACCAAAGCCACGGGACCAGCGGACCCTCCGCAGGCATGCCGCCGAAGGCACCCTGCCTGCCGGCCCCCTGGCGACCGGCAGAACGCTTGGCGTGCTGGGGCCTGGAGCCGCCCCTGGGAGCGCTCCCGCAGCAGCGCTTTGGAGTTTCGAGCGTAGCCAACAGTTTCTGTCTCCATGCACTGCCATTTAATTTGACAAGAGATTGAAGGATTTAAGAGTATATTTTTGCCATGCCACTCCTGCATAAAGGTGTTGTTACATCACACAGGCTGTGAACAACTAAACAAATCATTCTTTGAAAATTCAAGAGCTCCCTTCCATCTAAGGATACCAAAACAAAGCAAACCTCTGAACAGAGAAATTGCCTTTTATAAAGAAACAGACTATGTTTTAGAGACCCATCAGCAGATCCATGCTGGTGTAAATGGATTTGATTTCAGTGAAACTACGTCAATGAGCCAAGTTTCTGCCCTGCCCCACTCAAAATGCTATTAGCTGAACTGATTTAATCATTTCCCCCTTTAAACAGGGGAGAGCAATAAACTTAGTTCTCCTTATTTTTATGACACAAAGTAGAACGTAACCAGGAACACAGTGACATCGCGTACTGAAGCAAACCACAACTAACCACTGATAAAAGTTGAATATGCTGCTGCATTACTCTTTGGCAGTACAGGGGGGCGAGAATAGCTCAGTGGTTTGAGCATTGGCCTGCTAAACTCAGGGTTGTGAGCTCAATCCTTGAGGGGGCCCATTGAGGGATCTAAGGCAAAAATCTGTCTGGGGATTGGTCCTGCTTTGAGCAGGGGGTTGGACTAGATGACCTCCTGAAGTCCCTTCCAACCCTGATAGTCTATGATTTCCCTACTTCCACATGCAGGCTTAGCTCAAGCAGAGCCTGGGAAAACCCATCCCATCTCCTTCCCCAACGAAGATTTCAGCTGTGAAGCCCAGAAAACAGGCAGGGCTTTAGATGCAGCAGCTCCCCTCCCCTGACTCTCCATGACAGTAATACACCCAAGTCCACCACAGTGCAAATTACCTCCCAAATCCCCCTTTAAGTAAAGATCCTGTCCCTGAGCTAAGAGACACCAAGAGGAGACCCACCCTTGTGCCCACAAATGACCGGGAACTAAAACTCATTTAAAACATGGACAAGCCACTGTAGGGTACAGGAAAGGGGAACTTGGATGGTAGAGAACACAATGCGCCCCCAAACCCAGCCGACACCCACCCACCCCCTCTGTGTTCAGGGTGACCAGATGTCCCAATTTTATAGGGACAGTGAGAATTTTGGAATCTTTTTCTTATACAGACTCCTATTACCCCCAACCCCCTGTCCTGATTTTTCACACTTGCTGTCTGGTCACCCTATTTGGGTTTCATTTGCTAAAGCCCTGAGACAAGCTTCACATGACAGGAGGCTGGGGGGATGGAACAAAACAGAGTTTGACCCTCCCGGAGACAGCACCGCAGAGAGCCCCACGCCCCTCCGGTTGACAGCCTGGGGAGGGAGGGAGGGAGAGTGCACTAAGCCACCTCCTTGTTTACACCAGCCCTGACTCCAGGGATTTCAGTCCCCATTCACTCCACAGCAGCGGCACTCCCCCCCGCCCCCCCCTCTTTTAAACTAGCCCAGACTCTCCAGGAGTTTCTTCCCCACTTACAGCCCACCAGCTGCCCTGACTCCAGAGCACTCCACCGCCCGTTTACACCCGCTCGCACTCCCGGATTACTCCCCATTTACAGCCCACCAGCTGCCCTGACTCCAGAGCACTCCACCGCCCGTTTACACCCGCTCGCACTCCCGGATTACTCCCCATTTACAGCCCACCAGCTGCCCTGACTCCAGAGCACTCCACCGCCCGTTTACACCCGCCCGCACTCCCGCGTTACTCCCCATTTACAGCCCACCAGCTGCCCTGACTCCAGAGCACTCCACCGCCCGTTTACACCCGCCCGCACTCCCGGATTACTCCCCATTTACAGCCCACCAGCTGCCCTGACTCCAGAGCACTCCACCGCCCGTTTACACCCGCCCGGAGCGCGATGCGAATCGGGCCGGGCGCCCCCACCTTACCCGGCGGCGCGCGCTGCTCCCTGCGATGGCCGCGGCCACGGTGCCCGGCGCGGGGGAGCAGCGGCCCCGCCCCAGCGCAGCCGGCCCCGCTCTGGCCGGCCGGGCGGGGGAGCCGCGCTGATGTCACGGGCGGGGCCGGCAGAGGGCGGGGCCAGCGGCGGCCACTCGCACGGCCGGGGGCGGAGCGATGCCCACGTGCAGCGGGGGGGGGGGTGTAACTCACCCCCGGCCGGAGCCAGGCGGTGGGGGTCGCTAGGCGAAGGGGCTGGAATAGCGAGTAGCGCGAGCCCCGCTGCAAGGGGGAGGAGACGGGAGCGGGGCGCACGAGTCCCCTGCGAGGGAAAGGAAGGGGAGGACTGTACACACAAGCCCCCGTGCATTGCATGGGAGAAGACAAGGGAGCATGGCATGCATGAGCTCCCGTGCAAGGGAGAGGCTAGGGGAACCGTGCACACGAGCCGCCGTGCAAGGGAGAGGATAGGGGAACCGTGCACACGAGCCGTCGTGCAAGGGAGAGGATAGAGTGCACACGAGCCGCCGTGCAAGGGAGAGGACACAGTAACCTTTCCCCGCTTTTTCCAATAGAAAAATGGAAGGAGGAAGAGGGAACAATATTGGGGGGAGGAGCAAAAATATTTTATATTAAAAAAAAACCCTCAAAAGACACAAACCCTTTGATGAACATGCTCCTGGCTTACAAAAGCTTTTGGTTAATTAATTAAATGGATGGGTAATTTTTTGGCCCGCTCACCTGCCTAGTGAGGGACCAATACTTTACTCCCCCACTTCCTGCATCACCAGGGTGTGGGTGAGGAACAGGAGCACCAGGTGAGGAGGATGGGAGCAAGGCTGAGAGGGGAAGAAGAGATTACTTCCCTTCCCCACCCCCACCCCCCGCAAGAGGGCATCAGGGAGCAGAGTGTGGGCTTGTCTACCTGTAGCAGTTGCACTCATTTTACTTAAATTGGTCTAAAAACCATTGTAGTTAAACCAGTTCAAACCCCTTTATGGACACACGCACACTGGTTAAAAGCTGGCTCCATCTATGTAGTTTGCACTTGCACACTTACAATGAACCCCTAAAAAGAATTCAAAGTTTTCATCAATTATTTTCACAGGAGACAAAAACCAACCACCTCCCTTCCCAAAGAGAATCAGAACTTTAGTTAAACTTTTGTATGCAACTCTCAGAGTGACAGTCTGGCTTCTCTCTGGGACTGGCTGGTAAGAATTCAGAGACCATCACCCCCTCTTACCGTGCTGAAAACACCTCTTCATTCTAGCAGTGCTGGTGCAGATCTTTTCGTTTCCCAGCATTTATTAGTAACAAAAGTATTTCCTCTGCAAATGGCCCTTCCAAATATTTATGTCGCAGACGGTCCCTTAATGAAAATTAGTTCATGGAAATGTCAGGAGCATGTGAACCTCTGGAACAAGGCTACTGCCTTTGCTTCTAAATTTAAAAGACAGTATTAAAAGGAGATCGGTGGTGTTCACATTCAAAATGTTTTCTTGGTGGATCTGGGAGGTTAGCAGGGACTGTCTCTTGCTGTGGGTGTGTCGTCACTACCAAGTTTGCTCAACTGCCTTCATGTTACTTCCCTGGTCTTAACCTGTCATGAGAGATAGCAGCTACACTGAAGAATGACAGTCCAGTTGCTGTAATGTCCAAACTCAATTTGGTGAGTTGTTTTCAGGAGACATGTGAGCCCTTGTGTTTAAGAGCTTCGATATATAAAATCAAGTGGCTTCCTTTTGTGTTGCAAAGTAGCTGTGGGTGCACGTGTCTGATGTGTATCCACAGCCCTGGGGCAGTTTCATGTTTGGTCCTTAGAAGCAATATAAACACAAGTCCCTGGAGTTATTCTGTCTTTAATCCCAGGATGGCACAATCTGGCCCATTGTCTTTTATTTGCCTGGAAAGAGCCATGCCTGTTTATAGATTTTTAAGGCCAGAAAAGACCATTAGATACTCTAGTCTGACTCCCTGCACATTATAGGCCATGGAGACATTATGCCACTGAACAAGATAAATACAATCATAATACCAGGATTAAAAATAGTGGGCCAGATGGAGGAAAATACTTCCAACTTTTCGGGAGTAAGGTTTTCCCTCCTCCTGGGGAGGAGCAGCAGGTCTGGCCTTGAGATTGGGGGTCTACCAGAGGCTGGGACCACCCATGAGGTGTGCCTCTACCCCAGCTCTGCTTTCCCTAGCAATATGATCTCCTTGTATGTTTCCTGCAGACAGAGCTCTCCAAGAGCTGTGACACAGATTGGTGTGTTTGCTATTTAACACACCAGATCATGGCAAAAGCTGAATTAGGACATTCAAACTTCGGAGGGTGGGTGCGCCGGTCACTCAAGATGCGTCCTCGATTGAGAGCTAAAATCCTAGTTTAACCCAAACTGTCTTGGTCAGATGTCAGGTTTAATCATCGTGAATATCAGGACCATATTGTTATTAGTCATTATTTGTGTTGCAGTAACAGCAGGTGAGCTCAGGGCTCTCGTGTTAGGCACTGTGGAACACATCATAACCTGGAGTTTACAATCTAAATAGACAAGGCAGGCAAAGAGTGGGAGCGAAAGAGTCTTGCCCAAAGTCACAGAGCAGGTCAATGGCAGGTCTTCTGACTGCTAATCCAGTGCTCTGTCCATTAGGCCATACTTCATCTCAAGCAGGTTGATTGTCCCTTAAATTTTATAGGCACCTAACTGCGCTTTGGGCATGGATGTCAACTTGCATCTGCATTTAGCACCAGGTGGGCTGCATCTATATTGAATTTATTCTCCTTTATCTTTAGCCCCACTGGTTTTGGGATCTGTTCAGAAAGCGCTTGTCGAATAGGGATTTTCCATTCCCTCAGGGAGAGCCAGGCGTTACGTACGGAATTGGAACTCTTTTCAACATCTGTAGCTTTCTCCTCCCAGTACAGGAGGGGTGTCTGCTAGAGCTGATTCGGACATTGATGGTCCTGCCCTCCTTCCCACCCCCCTCTATCCGTTGAGTCTGAAATCTGTCTACACTTTCCGTTAGGATTGCAGAGGCATTTTGATTACTGGCAACTTACTCTCTGCTACCAGGGCTAAATTTAAGGTAACTTCTTGCCTGACCTTGATAGCCAGGCTGCCTGGATCCACCCTCTTAGCACAGTATTGCTAATCCCAAGCAGTTTAAAATGACAAAAATCACGGGCTAGGCTCAAAAATCATGAGATGTCCAGAAATAATAAATTTGGGTTTCTGTTTATTTACCTTCTGTTTTCTGAGCTGTTAGAGTCACGGTCAGGTTGCAATTCAAGCATTCCTCTGCAACCATGGGGGCTAGAAAAAATGAAAGCTGGGTTCTCACATAATCACTTAATTCCATCAGGGCTTTAAGGAAAACACCAAATATCATGAAACTCATGCTTAAAACATGAGAGTTGACAACAGAGTTACTGTCTTCCTGGTCTGCTCCCATTCTTTCAAAGCTGTGAGGTTTGAAGTCAAATTTAACCAGGTTCATATATCCAAAAGGGATCCCACGGAGGCTTAGAAAGCTCATTCTGTGGTCAGGTTGATTGGGGAGGCAAAGATTAACACCTGAAATGATCTTTAAAAGATTCAGCTGGGAGATCGCAGGGACATGGCTGCGATGCTGCATGTGACCCACAAAATAGCATTTCTTCCAGCCGGTTTTTTCAAGTCATTTGCACTAAACACAAATAAAGTGGCAGAGCCTCCTCTACATTAAGGCTTCTTTATGGAGTGCCAGCAGGGTAATAGGGCCTGAAAGTGAGCGTACATGTAATATAGTCCCACTTTAAGGCCCCTTTATACTGTCAGTGGCAGCATTGTCAGCTTGTTGTTTTTCTTAAAGCCCAAACTCCTGGCATTATGGGAGAATCTCAGCTTTCATTCAAAAATAAAAATAAGTTTCTCGCCTTCATGGCTTCAGAGAAAAGCTTGAAAACATGAACCCTGTATGTTCCAACACCAACAGGCAAATACTAATAAAAGAAACCAAATGTATGGTTTGGTTTGGTTTTTAAGCCTCATGACTTTTAAAGCCTCATGATTTTTAAAGCCATGATTTTTTGAGACCTAACTAATTTTTTGAGGCCGTTCTTATGTTCTTACAAAGAAACAAAAACATGGGCACAAGTCCCCTTTTTCCATTGTACATTGCCTTCAAAGTACCCAGTGTTCCTTGATACTTTTCTAGAATAAGCTATAGTTGGGGAGCAAAAGCTCAATCTTGAGTCCTCTGGCAGTGATCCAGTAAAGCATTTAAGACCATGCTTAACTTTAAGTACTGGTAAAGTCTGTGGGACTACTCATGTACTTATACTATTAAGCATGATCTTAGGTGCTTTGCAGGATCAGGGACAGAATACTCAGTACTTCGCAGGATCCTATCCTAGAAGTATTTTAGCAGGTAGCAGAGAGAAAAATCTCTCCCATAGTTAAAACTACAAAGGTAAATGAAATATTAGATACTAGACCCATTTTATTCAGTGCCAAGGTGATTTTGCTTCCTTCAAGAGACTTAGATTCAGCTAATGATTAAGAGCAGTCTAAGCAAATTAGAATTTATAGAGCCATTAGGGTAGCAAGGAAAATGTAACCATGCTTAATTGAGGCTGAAAACCAAATAGAGCTACCTAGGCTGTAATTAACTGTTCCAAATTAGCCACCTCTGTATGACAGAAGAGCTAAAAGAAACAGAATGTCCAAACTCATGAAAGCCTTCCTTCTGGTGTAATGGATCTGTCATTGAAATAGACAACTCTACCATGGCAAATGCAAGGGAGAAATGTCGAATGCATTCCAAAAAGACAGTGGGGCACTTAGGAAAATAAAAGTAGAAAGAACCTAGAACCGAGAAATAGAAAAATAAATAAATAACTCTGTCAACAGGAGCAGGAAGATGCTGCCCAAAGTAAGGAAGGAAATCAGAATTGCAAAGACAAGCCGAGAATCAGCTGTAGCTTCAGAGATGTCAAACGTGACTCCAAAAGGTTGTTCCTGTAGTAGGAAACCACAGCTCTGTCAGGGAGGAAATACGACCCTTATCAAATGGAAGAGAAAATGAGATAATCAGCATTGCTTATGGTACTCTACTAAAAGAATGCTTCCTTACTGTGGTGACATCACTCATACAGCCACGTGCCAAAGAACCAGCATAGGTGTGTACCTGGGCCAAAAGCTGTTATAGCAGGGATAAAGGAGAGAAGACAGAACTGAGGGGGTGGGGGGGAATCAAATCAGTATCTTAGAAGTCTGTATACTAATATGAGAAGTATGGGGAATAAGCAGGAAGAACTCAAAATGCTAGTGAATAAACACAACTATGACATAGTTGGCATCACAGAGACCTGGTGGGAATACGTAAGACTGGAATATTGGTATAGAATGGTACAGCAGCTTGCTCAGGAAGGACAGGCAGGGGAAAAAAGGGAGGAGGTGTTGCCTTATATATTAAAAACATATACTCTTGGACTGAGGTTGAGATGGAAATAGGAGACAGACTTGTTGAAAGTCTCTGGGTAAGGATAAAAGGGGTAAAAAACAAGTGTGATGTCATGGTAGGGGTCTATTACAGACCACCTAGCCAGAAAGAAAAGGTGGATGAGGTTTTGTTTAAATAACTAACAAAATCATCCAACGCACAGGACTTGGTGGTGATGGGGGACTTCAACTACTCAGACATCTGTTGGGAAAATAACACAGCAGGGCACAGATTACCCAATAAGTTCTTGGAATGTATTGGAGACAATTTTTTATTTCAGAAGGTGGAGAAAGCTACTAAGGGAGAGGCCGTTCTAGATTTGATTTTGACAAACAGGGAGAACTGGTTGAGGATTTGAAAGTGGAAGGCAGCTTGGGTGGAAGTGATCATGAAATGATAGAGTTCATGATTCTAAAGAATGGTAGGAGGGAGAACAACAAAATAAAGACAGTGGATTTCAAGAAGGCAGACTTTAGCAAACTCAGGGAGTTGGTAGGTAAGATCCCTTGGGAAGCAAGTCTAGGGGGAAAAACAATTGAAGACAGTTGGCAGTTTTTCAAAAAGACATTATTAAGGGCACAAGAGTAAACTGTCCCACTGCGTAGGAAAGATAGGAAGTATGGCAAGAGACCACCCTGGCTTAACCAGGAGATCTTCAATGATCTAAAAATCAAAAAAGAGTCCTACAAAAAGTGGAAACTAGGTCAAATTACAAAGGATGAATATAAACAAGTAACACAAGTAGGTAGGGACAAAATTAGAAAGGCCAAGGCACAAAATGAGCTCAAACTAGTTAGAGACATAAAGGGTAAGAAGAAAACATTCTACAAATACATTAGAAGCAAGAGGAAGACCAAGGACAGGGTAGGCCCATTACTCAATTCGGGGGGGGGGGGGAACCAATAACAGAAAATGTGGAGATGGCAGAGATGCTTAATGATTTCTTTGTTTCGGTTTTCACCAAGAAGGTTGGTGGTGTTTGGACCTCTAATATAGTGAATGCCAGTGAAAATGAGGGAGGATCAGAGGCAAAAATAGGAAAAGAACAAGTTAAAAATTACTTAGACAAATTAGATGTCTTCAAGTCACCAGGGCCTGATGAAATGCATTCTAGAATACTCAAGGAGCTGACTGAGGAGATATCTGAGTCATTAGAAATCTTTGAAAAGTCATGGAAGACGGGAGAGATTCCAGAAGACTGGAAAAGAGCAAATATAGTGCTACTCTATAAAATGGGACATAAGGACAACCCAGGGAATTACAGACCAGTCAGCTTAACTTGTGTACCTGAAAAGATAATGGAGCAAATAATTAAGCAATCAATTTGCAAAGATAATAAGGTGATAAGTAAGTCCCCATGGATTTGTCAAGAACAATTGTGTCAAACCAACCTGATAGCTTTCTTTGACAGGGTAATAAGTCTCGTGGATAGGGGGAAGCAGTAAACATGGTGTATCTTGCCTTTAGTAAAGCTTTTGATATGGTCTCGCATGACCGTCTCATAAACAAACTAGGGAAATGCAACCTAGATGGAGCTACTATAAGGTGGATGCAAAACTGGTTGGAAAACCATTCCCAGAGAGTAGTTATCAGTGGTTCACAGTCATGCTGGAAGGACATAACAAGTGGAGTCCCACAGGGATCAGTTCTGGGTCCGGTTCTGTTCAATATCTTCAGTGATTTAGATAATGGCATAGAGAGCACACTTAGAAAGTTTGTGGACAATACCAAGCTGGGAGGGGTGGCAAGTGCTTTGAAGGATAGGATTAAAATTCAAAATGATCTGGACAAACGGGAGAAATGGTCTGAAGTAAATAGGATGAAATTCAAAAAGAACAAATGCAAAGTACTCCATTTAGGAAGGAACAATCAGCTGCACACAAACAAAATGGGAAATGACTGCCTAGGAAGGAGCACTGCGGAAAGGGATCTGGGGGTCATAGTGGACCACAAGATAAATATGAGTCAACAGTATAATGCTGTTGCAAAAAACCAAACATCATTCTGGGATGTATTAGCAGGAGTGTTGTAAGCAAGACAAGAGAAGTAATTCTTTCGCTCTACTCCACGCTGATTATGCCTCAACTGGAGTATTGTGTCCAGTTCTGGGTGCCCCATTTCGGGAAAGACGTGGACAAATTGGAGAAAGTCCAGAGAAGAGCAACAAAAATGATTAAAGGTCTAGAAAACATGACTTATGAGGGAAGATTGAAAATATTGGGCTTGTTTAGTCTGGAAAAGAGAAGGCTGAGAGGGGACATGATCACAGTTTCAAGTATGCAAAAGGTTGTTAAAAGGAAGAGGGAGAAAAATTGTTTATCTTAACCTCTGAGGTTAGGACAAGAAGCAATGGGCTTAAATTGCAGGAAAGGGGGTTTAGGTTGGACATTAGGAAAAACTTCCTAACTATCAGGGTGGTTAAGCACTGGAATAAAGGGCATAGGGAGATTGTGGAATCTATTGGAGATTTTTAAGAGCAGGTTAGACAAACACCTGCCAGGGATTGTCTAGGTAATACTTAGTCGTGCCATGAGGGCAGGGGACTGGACTAGATGACCTCTCAAGGCCCCTTCCAGTCCTACAATTCTATGATTCACTCTGAGCTGATTCAAAGCCATTGAAGTAAGTGGAAAACCTCTCACTGGCTCCAGTGGATGTTTGATCAGACCCTAACTTTGTACTCAGCATGTGACTCCACTTTGACCCAGATTTTCCAGGCAGGTCCTCAACACCGCTGAACCTCAGGTACCAAGTACCTCAAGTTGGACACCCAAAACCCATGGCCAAGAATGAGCAAGCCCTACTGAGACTTGGCTGTTAAAGGCCTCCCCAGCCTTGGAGGGACTTACGCTAAGTGAGACTTGTCAGGGAAGGGGCAGATTCCATTCCTCTCACTCCTGCTGAGCAGGGCCTCAGTGTCTGAGGCATCCCATTGAAATGAACAGAGCTGCTCTCAGAATAAGGTACTGCAGAACCCAAGTGACGGGGGGGGGGCAGAAACTGGTCCCCAAAGGAACAAATAAGAGCTCTCTGCTGGTCCCTGTGACTTTTGTGTCCACACCTCCAGGAGCTCTGGCAGAGGGCATCCCAGCTCTGAAGCTGGGACATCCCATTAAAGCCTGTGTTGATCCTTTCCTGGAGCCAGTGTAGAAAAAATGGCCGATGTCATGGCTCACCTTATCACCACTGGACTGTCAACTCTAGCACTTGTGTCTGGAGTGCTCGGACCAAGATTATATGGGTTCCTCATGCCTCCTTCCCCCCTTGCATATTTGCATACCTACATAGCCCAAAATCTATAGGATAAAATGGGATTCAGCACCCCCTGATAGAAAAGGTTTAGGTATCTGGGGATTTCTTAGTATGGCCAGTGTCCCTGTAGGAGTGGCAGAAAGGTACTTTGACCCAGATCTGCACTGAAATCAATAGCAGTTAGGAGTCTAAATACCTTTGTGGATCTGGAACCCTTGTTTACATATATATTCCTGTGCCTAGCACTACTTAGGAATGTGTGTTTCTGCAATATCAGCCCTGTTCTCGCCAGATTCGGTGAGCAGGGCCTGCCTCTTGCTTCAGATCAGCAAAGTGTAGACTACTAGGTTAGTACCTCATGCCTGGCCTCTGACACAAAGCCTCAAGTCTCAGGCCCTCTTCTGCTACATGGAGACTAATAAGTAAAAACCGCACATTTAATATCTTGCAGTGGTGGAGGCACAATTCTTCCCATGTCTGACCTGTCCAGCTTGTGCTGGAATATGTGGGGGAGAACAGCACCATCCTGAGGGATTTGGGGGAAGACAGGTTAATTGAGGAGAAGCAAAAAGCTTCCAGAGCCTGTAAAGGGGCCTTAGTGTAAATGAGAGTCAGGGCCCTTCAATGTAGAGTGTTTCTTAGTCTGAGCGATCTGCACGGGTGTCATCGTTCTCGGAGAGCAACGACGCTATATACAATAAATCCAGCTCTTAGAGGTCATTTGCATTTTTAATAGACCGCCACTGTGTGTTGCTCGGTAAAAGCAATGAGGATTCAAGCAGAAGTAGCTGACCAATGGGAGTGCAGGTCTTTGTCTAAAGCCCTCACCCCCACACGCCCCAACCCTGTGCCCCAGCCCTGATCCCCCTCCCGCACCCTGAACTCCTCATTTCTGGCCCCACCACAGAGCCCACTCCCCCAGCCAGAGCTCTCACCCCCTCCCACACCCCAACCTCCAATTTCATGAGCATTCATGGCCCACCATACAATTTCCATACCCAGATGTGGCCCTCGGGCCAAAAAGTTTGCCCACCCCACTTTAGCTGGAGTGACTAGTGAAACAAGACAACAGTTAAACCGATTCTGTGCATTGCCAAACAAGTGGCTGAGACAAGACACCTCCAATAGCCCAGCTGATCAGTAGTTTTTGCCGCATCATACGCTGATTGTTAATTAAATGAAGTATGTAAACAGTGCAAAGTTAATATAAGAGCTAGTTTACATTGTCTGGTTTATAGATTTGGATTTATCAAAGCAAACTTCCCCACAGCTAGCTCATGATGTTCCCTTGTTGAAACCAGTCATGTGGGGCTAGGTTTTTGGTGTATAATACTTGAATAGAGCCAAATATCCTGGGTTTTTTGTTTTTTTTGTCAAATAGCTCCAGCTCAGTTCTCTAACTGCATCTGAGCTCCCCTCACCCACAGGAGAATGGGGAGCTGTAAGGAGCCAACTGCAGCTCTCAAATTCTGCGCCACCCACCACTGGCATAAATTCGAGCTGCGGCGGCGAAGTGGTAATTTACACCTCTGCTGTACAGTGTCTAAGTGACCTTACAGCAGCGGAGGGTCAGCACAGTAGAACTCCACTTCTCCACGCCCCATCACTGCCTCCCCTGCCCCCAACACACCTCCTGTGCCAAGGCCAGGGGGTAGCTGATGCATAACACAACTATACACCAGTGGAGAGACCCCCTGTCTATGGGAAATCCTCCACTGGCCTTTTTTGGCCAGTTCCCACCACTCCAACAGTGCAGGTGAATGTAGCCAAGTGGCGAATCTAGCCCCATGTACCTGCCTGGGGATTTACATGACAATGCTTAATGATTCTTCCAGATTGGCCTCTTTGGATCATTGAAAGGTCAGACTGGCAATGTAGTAGTTTATTGGCCAAATGCGGCTCAACATATGAATTTTCCTCTGTGAAACTGATGTATGGGGGCGAGAGTGTTTCAGTTAAAGAACTTTGTGAATTAGATTTGTGGAGCTTTACTATGGTAAACCAAAGTTTACTTTAATGAACCCAGTAAAATGTAAAGTCACTCTTAAATTAAAATTTAACTAAGCTATTTAATTTAAAATAATTAAATTATCCACCAAAGACTATTGACCAACTAGGCTGAGCAGGTCTGCAAAGCTATTTTAGGTGCCTTGTCATAGCCTATAGATAGAGGCAAAGGCAGTATAAATATACACCCATATTCTGGCCAATGCAGCCCCCAACACAGCAGTCCACACGGATCACTCCTGCTGCTGCACAGTGGGCATGAATAGGTATCAGTGCTGGATCAGTCGTCTGATGCACTATAAGCCTGGGTCTCATTGCATGGTTTGGAGCTAGAATCAGAACTGGCAAACTCAGCCTTGCATTTGCCCTGCTTGGACGTGGAATTTCTGGCAGACACCTGTGTACAGCAGGCCACCAGAACTTTGTGTATTTCATACATTTCTGTCATCTACGAATATACTTTAGCTGTTATTCTGTTTGTTGTGAAGGGCTGATGTCATGTGTTGCTGCTTGTGGATAGCGCCGTTATTACAACCGTCCTTTGCAAACACAGGATTTGGGGCATTAGCCAAGGGCTCTGACTATTTAGTAACATTAAAGGAAAATATCAAACCACAGTCGGGAGCCACACTTGTAATGGCCACCGTGCTGTATAGTTATTACCTGAATCAATCTGAAAATTAGCGGGGCCATAAACTGCCAAGAGGCTGTGGCTTGATTCTGCTTCTGTTGCTGTTATGGGCACCCGTGTGCAAAAGAGCTTGTATGAGACCTTGCCTGGGCCTTCAGAGGGGTTAGAAGCTGCAACCTTCAGTACTAACACTGTGAGGATCGCTTAATGAGGTAAAGAAGCAAGCCCTGTCACATGTAGCTGTAGTAGACTCTTATCCTCCTCTGTGGTCCAGTTAACAACCACTCTCTTAGGTCCTGCTCCAAAGGCCACTGAAGCCAAGTGAAAAGCTTCCATTGAGGTCAATGGCTGTTGGACCAGTCCATTAGTTTGGGCTACACTTACCTGGAAAGCAGTTACACCAGACGAGCCCTTCCTCCTGAGTTCCGCATCTTCCCGTGGTGCTGGAGTGCAGCCCTTCCTACCCAAAAGCCTGTTAGCCAGATCAGAAGGCAGAATGTGTGCTAACAGTATCTGTTCTGCTTTGCCTGGCTTCCAACTTCATGTCCTTCCTTTCTGAGGACACTTTTCAGGGGTGCTTAACCTTGACAGATATGGAATAACAATAGCCATACTATTGAGCAATAATGTCAGGAAACAGGCGTTTCACTACTAGAATCCAAAAGACATAGACCCCTGGACTAGTTCAATTTCCGTACACTGCCTCCCAGTTTTAGAACCGTTTCACCTTTGGAACCATGTTGTTTCCGTTTCCCATGTGGGGAACACTTCAGGAAGTGATACTTTGGAGCAATTAGGCTCAAACAGGATGCTATAACAACGCCATGTGTTTATAAGAAACTGAAAATAAGCTTAGAGGAACGCCAAGCTAAAGTTCATTGAAGGTTTTCTATAACACTGTTTTCCTGTGGTGCCTATCAATTATTTAAGCAGAACTTCTTAATACATTGAATTGAAAATACATTAAATCCATTACATTGCCTTCATTTAACCTAATTATTAATTAGGAAGAAGCCAGTTTTACTAAGCTATGCCTGTTATTCATAAGAGCACACTTGCCCCTTTCTTATCCTGGCTGGAGGTGCTGATGCCATTTCTGAAAATGCTGCTTCAATTGGAACAGAGGATTCCAAAGACATTAGGTTTGGATAGGGCTAAATATTTTAAGGCGCTACAGCATCACTGTCACGGACAGGGGCGGCTCCAGGCACCAGCACGCCAAGAGCGTGCTTGGGGCAGCAAGCCACTGGGGGTGCTCTGCCAGTCGCCGCGAAGGTGGCAGGCAGGCTGCCTTCGGCGGCTTGCCTGCAAAGGGTCCGCTGGTCCCGCGGTTTCGGTGGACCTCCCGCAGGCATGCCTGCAGGAGGTTCACCAAAGCCGCGGGACCAGCGGACCCTCTGCAGGCAAGCTGCCGAAGGCAGCCTGCCTGCTGTGCTTGGGGCGGCAAAATGCCTAGAGCCGCCCCTGGTCACGGAGTCCCTGGGTGATGCTCTGGAACTGCTCCCTACAAAGCCAGTCAGGACTCTGGTGAAGTCTCCTCTCTGTGAGCAGACTGGCTCCAGGGCAAGAAGCTCACATGGCTTCCACCTTCCTGGGTCTGACCTTTGGAGCATTCAGCATCCTCTGCCCCTCTGTGCGCTTCCTACAGCGAGTCCGCCCAGGCGGGGTCCTGGGGAAACCAGAGGGTCCTGCACCCTCATTTTGCAGTCAGACGTGACTCTTAGCCAGCCAGTAAAACAGAGGTTTATTAGATACAGGAATACGATCTAAAACAAACCTTCTAGGTACAGAGAACAGGACCCCTCAGTTGGGTCCATTTTGGGGGGCAGTGAGCCAGACACCCATGTCTGCACTCACTCCATGTAACCAGCCAGCTCCCAAACGGACTCATTCTCTAGCCCTTCTTCCTCTGGGCTTTGTTCCTTTCCTGGGCCAGGAGGTCACCTGATTCCTTTGTTCTCCAACACCTTTAGCTATCACCTTGCAGGGGGGAAGGCCCCCGGCCGTTAGTTGCCAGGAGAGAGAGTGTCAGCCCTTTGCTTTGCAACAGTTACACCCCCTTATCCCACCACCTAGAGACTTAAGAAATGCGTAGGGGAAACTGAGGCACCCCTACAGTATTCAGAGGAAACAATAAGAACAGTCCCACTTCGTCACAATCACTGGGCACAAAGGGTGGGTTTTCAAAAGCTCTTATTGGTGACAGACCTCTGCCCCCATTGATTTCAGTGCTGAGCGCTTCTGAAAATTCCACCCAAGCGCTTTTGAAAATACCATCCAAACACTTGAAGGTAGAGTGCAGAAAGATGCTCACTGTTTTGCATTAATGGCTCGGTGGCTGTGCAGCACTGGCACCGAGTTCCTAAAGCCATACACACACCAGACAGTCACAACTATATATCTGTGGCAAAACCCTGGCCCTGTAGACGTTAATGACAAAACTCCCATCGACTTCACTTCCTGAGGAATCTATTCCAATCAGGCTGATCTTCCTCTTCATGGAAATTCATTACGTGTCCCCGCAGATCAATGATTGCCCTGGTAAGCGCTGTGGCACACTGTGCAATTTGCTGCTTTATTGTGTTTAGCACACCAGCTCCACCAACACTAACGTGGATGGCTCCTCACCTTCCCACTCCAGGGTAGATGTGCTATTAGTATTGCTGATACTGTGTCAACATAGATTGATTTGTTCAAATATTGCTTCAGCAGGTGGCTAAGCTTTACAGCCAGCATACACTGAATGAACAAACCATGTATGTCATGTCTCATTGAAAAAACATTGACCCACAAAAGTTAATAAGGAACAATCCTTGATTTATTCCCAGTGTGCAACCAAAGAGTCATCCTCCTTCTGCCAAGCTCCCCAAACAGATTTTTCTGCTTCGTTTTCTGAATGAGATTACGCTGGGCTGTCATGAAAACAGGAAAAATGTAGTGTCCAACACAACGCTCTCCTGTGGATGTGAGTTCCTCTGTTTGTATAGCCACCATTTTTGATTCCTATCCCACCTCTGCATTATATACTTTACACAAGATTTCCACCTAGTAAAGTGGCTAACGGGAAAACCAATAGTTTGATGCACTTTTTTGAGATTTCTAGAGCAGTACCCCAAGGTGAAGGGAAATGTCCACTTGGATACTTACTGAAGCGTGGGAGTGCATGCATGTCTCTCTAGTCCAGTAAATTTGAGATGATGTCCGCTGAACTGCCAAGTGGCAAATCTATGCAAAATGAACATTGCCCGTGAACACTGTGACAGAGGAGATGCACACAATGGACTTCTAGGCCAACCCACCTAACAGCTTGGGCTTGAATAGTCTTTTCATTTTAGTTCCTTGGCCCGAGGCTTACTGCATTGATCTGTGAGAGCAGGGGACTTTGCACTGATATATATTAATGCCGATTGCCTGCACTGGTATGACATTAAATAACCAGCTGGGTAAGGATAAATTCCCACTCCCAATGTGGGAAATGATTTTTTTAGACATAGGTAGAAATGAGCAAAGCTAATTAAAGGGTTCCTTGAATTGCTTTAACTCCTTTTGTTGCATGTGGATGACCACTGTGCTAATGGGTGAGCCAACACAAGGCCTGGAGGTTCAGTCTGAATGAGGTTGGACTCCTTAGCCTGAACAGGTTTGCATTTTTCACCCTGCTTTCTCTGAGGCAGGGCCGGTGCAAGGATGTTTCGCGCCCTAGGTGAAACTTCCACCTTGCACCCTCCCCCGAGCCCCTGCCCTGAGGTGCCCTCCTGCAGCAGCTCCCCCCCCCCCGCCCTGAGGCACCCCCCGCCCCAGCTCAGCCCTGCCCCGCCTCCACCCCGAGCACGCCGTCGCTGCTTCACGTCTCCTGCCTCCCAGGCTTTCGGCGCCAATCAGCTTAGGCGCCGCAAGCCTGGGAGGCGGGAGAAGTGAAGCAGCCACGGCGTGCTCAGGGAGGAGGCGGGGCAGGGGTGAGCTGGGGCGGGGAGTTCCCCTGCGTGTCCCCCCACTTGCTGCAGGTGGCCCTCCCCACTCTCCCCTGCCCCAGCTCCCTCCACCTAAATGCTGGCAGCGACTGGGGTGGCCGAAGATCCAGCCGCCACGGTCACTGCTGAAGAAAATGGCGCCCCCCCAAATCCTAGTGCCCTAGGCGACCGCCTAGGTCACCTAAATGGTTGCACCAGCCCTGCTCTGATGTCATCCCATCCTCCTCCCTCCGCCAGATCCTTCTGCTCCCTCCATTCCCCCCACCTACCCTCTGTCTGCAGTCAGCTCATCTCGGGCTGCATGTAGTGGCTTTCCACACACCACCAGTGGTCTCTGCTGTTGCTTGTCTTCTCCAGATTTCACATACTACGCAGCTTCCCTGGGGCAGAGGTGATGATGAGAATATCTAGCGTGTATAGAGCACTCTTCATCAGTACACCTCAAAGCACTTTACAAAGGAGGGCAGTATCATCATCCCATTTTACAGACACAGAAACTGAGGCATGCAGGAGGGACAGGACTTGCCTGAAGTCACCCAGGAAGTTAGTGGCAGAGCTGGGACTAGAACCCAGGTCTCCTGAGTTCCCATGCAATGCCCTACCTCCTGGGCCTCACTGCACTGGGTAGTGCTACCCCCACAGAGCCTCACACCATGCACAATTGGAGGAGAGTAGCCATGCAGTCATTCATCCTCCTCTTTAATAAAGCCCTTTGGGGCTGTTTGGGGGTGTGAACTCAGTGCCCCCGGAAGGGAAGCACACCTCCAGTTCTCCACACAGCATAAGCAGTGGGGTGGCAAGCTGCAGCCTCATCCTACCAAAGTGCTTCTGTCTGGCTCGTGAGACCAGCATATTAGAGGATTCCCACTTCCATTGCTGCTGCTACTGCACACAAGAACGTGACTTGGACTGTTAATTACAGGTATTAAAGAAGCACTGAGAGGCCCCATTCACACCCCACATCTCCGGACTTCCAGTCCAGTGACCTATCCACAGAGCCCCACTGCCTCCCTGCTGCAGCATTTGTGAGATGCATACCTCTTGCCTAGCAACTGGAGAGAGCCGACCATGCTCTTTTCCTATAGGTTGCTGAGAATCCATGGCTGTAAATCACTATTGACCTGGGCTGGATTTAAACTATCTGCCTAGAGATAAAAGGCTCCATATCCCATTACTAATCCCATGAAATATCCAATCCCTTTGTACATGCTCTTTTAGACATGTGCTATTCAGGAATTTAAAGCCATATCAAGGTAAAACTAGAAGTAAAGTGCTGCCATTTCAAAATCAGATAAAAGCCTGGCAATTTGGGGAGAGGTTATGAATTAGCTGATCATGGCGCTGAACCAAGGGACAGATGTAGAGCAGAGAGCATATTAACTAACTAGGCTGACTGCATCGGCGTGTAATAAGGTATGCAGGTAGTGCCCAACGTCTCTGTACCACCCTGATCAGGAGCAGTGAGTTCTCCAGAAGTTGGCACTGGAGTCTTGCTGAGAATAACCTCTGGATAATTTAAACTCAAAATAAAGCTCACCCTTAGTATGATCATCTCCAAAGGTCTCCAGAAACAGATCAAGGGGCATCCACATTTTAAATAAAGTACATAAAGCTCCCAGACTATAGACTCTGGGCTAAGCAAGTGGCAAAGGAGTGGGAGGGTACTGAGAGTCTCTGGTGCTTTGCCTGGGTCGGTGCAGGTCTCTGCTGCCCACAGTGGAGGTGTGACCCAGGCTAACCCAGCACATCTCTCAGACACAGCCAATGGAGAGGGACAAGGAGCCTTCCCCAGCCAGTGAGCTGACAGGGCTAGGTCCTTTGTCCCAGGCAGTAAAGACTCGTGCTTTTAGGATTCAGAAGTCCTGGGTTCAATCCTGACTACCAGTGACCCATGTAGGGACATCACATTCCATAGCATAGTGGCTAAAAGCCACAACCAGCCCTAACACCGACATCACAGTAACACGGTAGCCCCTGATCCTGCTATTGGCAGCACACAGGTTGGTCAGCAGATCGATGCCAAGTGCCTTCAGGAAATCTGGATGCACAGAGACGCAACAGTCTGCCCATGCACTATCCTTCAAAGCACCAGGGCTTTATTTGGTACTGAATCACGCCCAAGAAATCTAGTCATTTGCTGTCCCATTTAAACCATACTGCTTTCTCATAGCCTGGGCAAGAGCCAGCAATACAGGGGAAACACACTTCCTGGAAGCTGTGTTCTCCTCAAAATGTGTCTGCTCGCTTCCCAAACAGGATCCTGAGCATATGGCTAGGGCAGCGCAGGGTTCCTGGAGACCTGAGAGGGAAATCCAGGGACCACGTCCCCCAGGTGTGCTCTGGTCCATGATGGCCTATTGCAAAGCTGGAGAGTTTGCTCTTTTGCAGTAGTTAGATAAGCCCCATTGTAGGGTTCCTCCCTATCGAGGGCAGGGTGCCCCCTACCGGCGGCTTCGGCAAGTCGGCCGGAAGTTTGTCAGGGTGGCCTGACTTGTGGCTGCACACGTGGCTGATAAACACTTCCCGTCCCCACCGGAGGGCCCAGCTCACCGCCCGGTGGCGGGGATCCCCAGTTCCTGGTTGGGGTGCACACCAACAGTGTATGACTCCAGTCCCTCGGGGCCTGGGGGTTGAAACAGTCTTTGGTCTCAGTCTGCTGGCTGGGCAAATAGCTCCCACATATGGCTGAGCAACTACATAGTCTTTGACCCACAGCTTCCTGGCTGGGGCAAGCAACCACAGTGTGGGGCTCTGGGCATCTGGGCAGGGCGGAGCAGGCAAACAGTCTATAGCCCGCAGCCTCCTGGCTGGGGCAGGCAACAACCAAACAGTCTTGGGCTCAGGCCCCTTTGGGGATGTGGGCCAGGCTCTGCTTCACAGGCTCGTGGTTGGGCAGCCATTCCGCTGGCCTGTCTCCAGGGTCTTCGTCCCACTCTGCCATTCAGTTTGGTGGCAGCATTTTAACGAGGGGCTCCCCTGAGGGCCCTGCTGCCTCCAGCTGGCGGAGCTGGCCAGGCACCCCGTGTGTGTTTGACGGGAGCAGTGATCAGACTACAGCACGCCGCCAGAGGGTGTGGGATACGTGTCCCCCCCTCCACTGCGGGAGCACCGCAGGGGAATGTACCCCGCCAATGCTAACTGGCACTGGGAAGCCTTTACCAAACAGGAGTAAGTAGCAGCAACACTAGTTACTGAGAGTGTTTGCTTGCTGACTATGATCAAGATGCCTTGAAGACTTTCTTGCTCCTGGATTCCCAGGGTGCTGAGCTGCCTGTGGCACCTTTTTACATCTATGGCTGGCCAAGAGATTGAGAAGCATCTGCTCCAGTTTGGCTTTGGCAACAGCTAACCCTGCCCCTGTGCCCTTTGGGCCAGGTTGCAATGATCTGCACGTAGGGTTAGCTTTTGAGACCAGCAGAATGCTCCCTTAATTCAGCGCTCTTAGTGGTGCAGTCCATTATGTGCAATGCTTTGGATGGGCTTCCTGCTCATTGCAGGGTGTCAGATGCAAACTCCAAAGCCCTATGTGCTCTGAGAGGTGCCACCTGCCACCTTAGCCCTCATCCTGGCCCAGGAAAGCAGCTAGAAGTCCATGTGGGAGTTGAACTCTCCAGGGAGAGCAGTGGGGTTTCCCAGCAGCCTCTGGATGGCGTCTTCGATGGCGTCCCTGAACTGGAGCTGGGCAATGTCAGAGCAAAATGTCCTCTGGACTCCTCAGCTCCATGCCCCCATTCTCTACTTGTGGCACACAATAGTTCAGTCTCCTGAGGGCTGCACCACTTTGCTCTAAATCCAGTTGTTGAGTTTAGTGTGCGGGTGTTGGGTGGGATGAGTGTTCTCCTTGGCATGTACCATTTTGTGCATTGGCCATCATGGATTTTAAGCTGTGCTGTACATGAGGTTGGACTGGCTGATCTGGTGGGTGCTTCTGGCTTTCCATTCTAGGGCTATCCTCCTGGCCAGCTGAGCTATTTTTGGTTGGTTGATGCTGGCCAACAGAAGGTTAAATATAATAACTCTGAGCCTGGGGCAACTAACTTGGGCTTGTGCTGCAGGGCTAAAGATAGCTGTGTAGACGTTCGGGCTCTGAAAGTCAACAAGGTGGGAGGGTCTCAGAGCCCAGGCTCTGGCCCCAACCTGAGGCCCAACCTGAACGTCCATACGTCTATTTTAAGCCCCATAGCACAAGCCCAACATGCCTGAGTCAGCTGACCTGAGCTCTCAGACTCACTGCCCAAGTCCGCACAGGTATTGCTGCTGAAATCAGGGGAAGTTAGGAGCTTAAATACCTTAGTCTGGCTGTGCCTCTGTTCCCATCTGTCCAGGGGGATAACAGCACTGCCCTGCCCCACGGGGAAGGGTGTGTGTGTGAGGGCAAACGCATTAAGGATTGTGAGGCTCTCAGACACTACAGTGATGGGGGCCAGCGATGAACCTTTGACAGGTACGTGGTAGCTGTCTTAGAATACAGACAGGCAATAATTTATGCAGAGAAATTCGGTCTGAAGACAGAGCTCTGAAGATGTGTTCTCTGCCTCGCACTGCAAGGGAGCTCAGGCTGAGGTTTGGCCAGCTCAGGTGTGCCCAAGGGCGGAGTCGATATACCCCCCTTATCCCCTCATAGTGTCTGAGTGCTTTCCAGCTGTGCATTAAATGATGTGACCAACTCTCATCCTTTGCCCAGAGGGAGAGTAGTGTTTGCAGTGAAGGGTTTTGTTCTGAAATTGTGTATGGAAGTGTTTCGCTTTGGAATTATAGATCTCTAATCCTTCCCCTTTAGGAAATGATATTGACATGGAACGGTAATATTTAAATGAAGTATTTGATCTAAATAGCAATCTGAAGTCTTCTTTCCCCTCTTCTGATATAAAGTAAGCAATCAGATCATAAATCCCAGCCTTGCTAGCCAACTTAGCGTGTTGACTGAACTGGAATGATTGCAATATGTGAGTTAATGGCATTGCCTTCCATACAGACTTGATTTTCCTCCCCAAGCCTAAATTACACAAACAAAAATAGGTTTTGTTCATGATGGATATTCTCCCGGCAGCAGAATGACGGAAGCTGCAAAAATGCTATGGCTCAATGACAGTTCTGTCTAGAACTAAACGCTGAGATTAGTCCATTTGATCTTAGTTAGGAAGAAAACTCCACGCTAATGAGAAAGGGAAAACTACTGGTATTTAACGATGGCTCTCCTGTTAGGAGACCATCCCTGCATAGCATGAAAGGGATAAGAAATGGTCTGACTGTAATGTGCCTATGTCAGTTTATTGTTACTCTGAAATTAGGCGTTAGAATAGAAAAATTCAGAAATCTACATGAATAGTGCCCCATGCTATATTATGATATTGAACTGGATTAAGAGATTTGGGGCTTGTCTACACTACCATGAAAAAGACACCTCTCTGAATGACACAAGTTATGTACACAAAGTGCTGTCCACACCAGCACTATGTCAACAAGAGACGCTCTCTCCTGGGCATAGTGCATCTACAATGGCACAGCTGTTAGTGTAGACCTGCCCTTGGAGTCTGACCCACAGTCCACTGAAGACAATGCCATAGCTTCAACACACTTTAGATCAGGTCTGTTGTCCTCAGAAGTTATGTCACTCAGACTTCTTATCTGGCAAAGTGAATCCTCTGAACTTGGCTGAGTGACAGAAAGGCCCATTGCCAGTTTCCAGCCCAACCTGTGGTCGCCTTACTCAGGCTTCTAAACTCCCTGTGACTTCAGTGTGAACAAAGAGAGCAGCACTGGGGTGTGCAGAGGATCGTGTTCTGAAGAGCCAACCAGAATATGTACTGGATAGGGCTTGATGCAAATGAGTCACCTTATTTGAAAGTGCCAACACCTTTTGCTCCAGAGCCAGGGGAGCTACCTCTGTTCAAATGGCTGTGTGTCACTCTGTTTCTGGATTTGGATGTACAGTATTCAACACGTGTTGTAGGTTTCTCTAGCTACCTTGTGTCCATGTTTTTGAAACCCATTCTCATGAGAGAAAGCAAAAGACGTATACAGAAGCAGGGTGCCAAATTCTCTCCTTGTTTAACTTCAGTCATTGTTCTATGGAGAAAGAGGTCTCCGGGGAAGTACAACATTCAGCAAACGCTTCCTATGCTACGCTACCAAGGGCCTTCATCTATGACCCAAAGGGGGCCAGCTTTAGGTGGAAGAGGGTAATTCAGTAGTTACACTTAGCCAAAAGCTGTCTGTGCTGTGACAGCTACAGGGTGCCAGCTGTGATGTGTCAGGAGGGTCCAGTGGTTGGGGCTGACCCACAAATTTGGAGACCTTAGGGTGACCAGACAGCAAGTGTGAAAAATCGGAATGGGGGTGGGGGGTAATAGGAGCCTATATAAGAAAAAGACCCAAAAATCGGGACTGTCCCTATAAAAACGGGACATCTGGTCACCCTAGGAGACCTTAATCTGCTGCAGATTTCCCGTTTGACTGTCAGTAAGTAACTCAGTATCACGGGACTCAGTTCTACTTCTGTAAAATGGTGACAGCGGCAGCCCTTCCCTACCTCCCAGAGCTGTGGGGAGGAGAAAGGCTGGAGTTTATCAGGAATTTCCCAGTCAAATATTTTTCCTCAGAAAATACTGAGTAGTCAAAACAGAAGCTTTGCAGGAAAGGTTCATTTTCAGTACATCTCCCAATTTAAAAAATGTGAAAAAAAAGTTCTGAACGTTTTTTAATTAAAAGTTTTATTTTTTTAGTTTGAAACATTAAACAACTTTTATTAATTTATACTCAAAACTATTTTTAAAAGCCCAAATCAGAACAAACTGTTTCAATTGGCTCACTCCAATTTATTTTTCAGATTATTGATTTGCAGAAAATGTCAAGATTTCAACTTGTCCCAGTCAGCACAGGAATTTTTTTCTAAAATCTCAACACTTCTCATGGGACAGGCAAACCATTTCCCACCCACCCAGCTGTAGTAAATCCACTGAAGAGTGCAAGGGGTCATGTATGTGCCTTTAAGTGGATAGTATCAGAGGGGTAGCCGTGTTAGTCTGGTTCTGTAGAAGCAGCAAAGAATCCTGTGGCACCTTATAGACTAACAGACGTTTTGCAGCATGAGCTTTTGTGGGTGAATACCCACTTCTTCGGATGACTTGCATCCGAAGAAGTGGGTATTCACCCACGAAAGCTCATGCTGCAAAACGTCTGTTAGTCTATAAGGTGCCACAGGATTTTTTGCTGCTTTAAGTGGATAGTAGAGCTGCATAGACAGGAGGACTAAATTGGACCGCTAATCTGTAGCATTCCCTTCAGTTAAAAGAGCAGTCCCTCCCCTGAAACGCCACACCTCAGAAACATGTTCCCAGCTCCAAAAAACAGGTTTTGCCACCAGAAAAATCTCCCCTGTTCCTGGGTCACACATGCAAAATTGAGGGTACACACAGCATCCTTTGGAGGAATTTAGTGAAGTAGACCCCCAAATGAGCATTAATTGTGCTAGGGAGTGACTAATCTTGGGATAATTTCCCATTTATTTGACTCTGGGTGGGATGCTTTGAGACTTCGAAACTGTGTCTGAAAAAAATTGGTGACTATTTTCAGTCTTGTCTTACCCCAGTTAATCATGTTCAAGTGACAGTCCGCCTCACTCATGAAGTTTGCTGCTATACTGTATTTATCAATGTAGTTAATTGAACTGATAATTATACTTGCCTGTGTTAGGCACAGCTGTTACAGATTATTAGGGCCACTTAATATGATGATCTGTCAGAAGTGTTAGCTACAGTCATTTCCACTGTGAAGCACATTATTTGAACTCCCAGCTCAATATCTGGGAAGCTCTTTGCTGCAGCGAGTAATGTATTCAGATCTATGCCTCCTTCATAGAATCATAGAATAATATCAGGGTTGGAAGGGACCTCAGGAGGTCATCTAGTCCAACCCCCTGCTCAAAGCAGAACCAATCCTTCACCAGGCCTTGAGCTCCCAGTGCTGCACAATACAAGCACAGACTCTGTCCTCAGGAGACAGAGCCAGCAAAGAATCGTCAGGCTCACAACTAACCCTCTTCTTGCACTGACAGGCCTCCACAGTCTGCATTTCAAGAACTTGGACACATGGGGTCAACTCCCACTCACCTAAATTGCACATTTAGCCCCAGCGATTTCACATCTGAGCCCGGCCATTAATCCCAGCTGGCTTTGTGCTCAGTGTGGTTTTCAGAGGAACACTGTTCTGCAGATCTGACACTGGAATAGCCCCTAGTTATGGACCTAGACAAGCTTACGCATTCCACAAGAGAAAGCCTCTGCCTCCTCTCTAGTCCTTCACCCAGGACCCAGTGGCTCTTTTCTGGAATTTGTTCCCTAGTTCTGTGATACTGAGCACCGGATGTGACTTTTCACTGTCCTACGCTCTGCCTCCCAGTCCTGCCTGTTGATTGTGAGCACTCAGGATGAAGTCCTGGTCCCACTGAAGTCAGTGGTAAAAGTCCCACCCAGGATTTCACCCACAAACTCTTTAACGACCTTACACATCAAAGCACGTAGGTTTAGGTGCTCTGTTGATATTAGTTTGACCTTGATTATTATCTTCTAATAATCTAATAATAATAATTGTGGAATCTCCATCACTGGAGGTTTTTAAGGGCAGGTTAGACAAGCACCTGTCAGGGATGGTCTAGATAATACTTAGTCCTGCCATGAGTGCAGGGGACTGGACTAGATGACCTCTCGAGGTCCCTCCCACTCTTATGATTCTATAATTCTCCCCGGGGCTCTTGGATTCAGATTCCTGGCAGTTGTCCTAGCCATGACAACTTAAGGACTCTTCCTCTTGGCTGACACACATATGTACTTTGGATCAGATAGAGGCATTGACATGTTAAAATCAAGACAGGCCTTCGTCCCTCCAGGCCACGCTACCGATCTGGGTGGGAGGTGGGTGGTACACCAAACATAGTGATAGCCATTCTGGACTCCAAAGGGGATAGACGAGCAATGACACATTGTACTGTTCTGAAAGCAAAACCCCAGGCTGTCATTAACTGAGGGACAACAATGTGCACAATGCTGAACAAGTGCAGAGAAGCACAGGGTCAATGCCCTTAGAGTTCACAGGCTAATTCCCACACACATGCATGGCTTGAGGATACAATCTCATGCTGGGTTAGGTGCTAAACTAAATTAAGTGCGTGGACACCGCAACTTTCCAGGAGGGATGCGAACCAAGAGAGAGGCTGTTTGGTACCCAGAGCAATGGAAAGAGGCAAGTTCCAAGTTTAAACGGTGGTATGGAAGCAGTAATTAAAACCAATAGTAAAAGGTTCTATAGCCACATAAATAAGAAGAAAACAAAGAAAAAAGTGGGACCGCTAAACACTGAGGATGGAGTGGAGGTTAAGGACAATCTAGGCATGGCCCAATATCTAAACAAACACTTTGCCTCAGTCTTTAATGAGGCCAATGATGAGCTTAGAGATAATGGTAGGATGACAAATGGGAATGAGGACATGGAGGTAGATATTACCACATCCAAGGTAGAAGCCAAACTCGAACAGCTTAATGGGACTAAATCGGGGGGCCCAGATAATCTTCATCCAAGAATATTAAAGGAACTGGCACATGAAATTGCAAGCCCATTAGCAAGAATTTTTAATGAATCAGTAAACTCAGGGGTTATACCATACGACTGGAGAATTGCTAACATAGTTCCTATTTTTAAAAAAGGAATAAAAGGTGATCCGAGTAACTATAAGCCTGTTAGTTTGACATCTGTAGTATGTAAGGTCTTGGAAAAAATTTTGAAGGAGAAAGTAGTTAAGGACATTGAGGTCAATGGTAATTGGAACAAAATACAACATGGTTTTACAAAAGGTAGATCGTGCCAAACCAACCTGAGCTCCTTCTTTGAGAAGGTAACAGATTTTTTAGATAAAGGAAAGGCAGTGGATCTAATTTACCTCGATTTCAGTAAGGCATTTGATACGGTTGCACATGGGGAATTATTAGTTAAATTGGAAAAGATGGGGATCAATATGAAAATTGAAAGGTGGATAAGGAACTGGTTAAAGGGGAGACTACAATGGGTCATACTGAAAGGTGAACTGTCAAGCTGGAAGGAGGTTACTAGTGGAGTTCCTCAGGGATCGGTTTTGGGACCAATCTTATTTAATCTTTTTATTACTGACCTTGGCACAAAAAGTGGGAATGTGTTAATAAAGTTTGTGGATGACACAAAGCTGGGAGGTATTGCTAATACAGAGAAGGACCATGATATCATACAGGAAGATCTGGATGACCTTGTAACCTGGAGTAATAGTAATAGGATGAAATTTAATAGTGAAAAGTGCAAGGTCATACATTTAGGGATTAATAACAAGAATTTTGATTATAAATTGGGGACACATCAGTTGGTAGTAACAGAGGAGGAGAAGGACCTTAGAGTATTGGTTGATCACAGGATGACTATGAGCCACCAATGTGATATGGCCATTAAAAAAGCTAATGCG